>NW_008626644.1:0-18455 GCF_000691845.1 Merops nubicus | reverse complement strand
ATTTTACTACTGTCCTGATCCCCCAACTCCACCAGTCATTCAATGAGTTGATAGAAAATGGAAGATATTTACCTTTTTAGTGGGCATTTTTATTTTAAGGAGTTCAGCTTCCCGGATAAGTACTTGCCAAGGCGCGTGTATACGGACAAAACTCAATCCCTGGCTCCTGTTCTGAAACATAAAACAGTGAAAACAATGCATTTCAACATTATTGAATAGAATACAGTAATAAAGTTTCAAGATGTCAACTCCAACAAAACCATGGAACAGTAAGCAATCACAGAGAATAACCAGCTTCTATTACAACTGGGCTTAAAAGTGGCCTTTTCATTAAAGGCTGAAACTTCTCATTCTCTAAAATGGACTAACCTACTGCCTACAGTGTAGCTGTGTGTGCACCATGAAGACAGAAGGCTACCACTCCAGATTTTGAAGCCACATGAACCAGAAACTCCAAGCTACAGCTTCCACACTCAGGTTATTTTGTAAGCCATATGACTTCATTAATGAGCTTTTGTGCCTATATGAACCAAGAAAAATAAAACTTTTCTTCTGCTCTGGGTGGGCTTTACTTTAGGTTATCATTTTCAGTTTTGCTTAGCTGGATACTTCATCAGATTTTTAGGTCCTTGCAGGGGATCAGGCCCAACATTTACTGCTCTAAATATCTGCAGTTAGAGTAGCAATCCTAAACAAAACATTTGAATTTGATTTGTGAAGAGAGACATGAGCCTAATGTTTATGTATTTACATAAAAAATTGGTTATGCTGTGAAGAGGCAGAGACACAAGAGAGACACTACACAGCCAGTTTGGTACAATCTGGGCTGTGGAGAAGATGTACATCTGAGTTACATCAGGGCACTCTAAGATCAGAAAGCAGCACCTCTGGCAAAACCATAAAAAATGAAATGTAGGCATGTTGATAACAGAATTTTCTCTTTTCACTCCCTCATATATCCCGAAACTTAGAAGTGAGACAAAAAAACTGAAGCGGGTGTCCAACTTGGTGAGAAACATAGCTGGGTTACATGTTGGGTTTAAATGCAAAACTCAGGTGCCCCAAGTCTTAGTAGGTGCCTGTGATATATAGGAGCAGTTGCAAGTGCCTAGAGAATGAATATTAACAGACATAGCTTAATGTCACTAAAATCAACAAGCAGCATAATTCTACAAAGCTGGGAACACAATAACCATGGAAACTCAGCATCCTCTGTTGGAACCTGACTCCCAAGAAAGTTCTATTTCTCAAAAACTCTGAGATAAGAAAAGTTTTAAACACAAATTTGAGTCACAGTCTAAACATATGTTTAAATCTAAGACTACTGTAGCTCATTTACCTCAGAAAAGCCTCTCCTCTCAGCATATAATTTATACCAATTTCCAAACAAAACTGTACCATGTCACATTGGCATCAACGTTATAGAAACAGTATTTAGTATTTTCAAAGTGCATAAGTGCTTACAGCTCCATGTAAACACCAAACATGCATTTGCTGAATGTTTCATAATGCTTCCTGCTTAAAAAAAAAAATGATAGAGATCCTGTTATCCTTATAAACTACAAAGATCACGACATCACTTTCAGCTAACATTTCTTCAATGGACCAGTGCTATTTTAAAGAGCAGAGTGAGCTGCAGAATGTCTCTTTCATCAGTCCACTATGGAAGTCAGCTTTAAGAGAAGGAAGTAAAATTTTACTGGGCATGAGCAGATGTTCTGGTAATCATCCGCTGAAAATATATTAACAACAGATGAGAGTTTAAATTTCAATGGGTAAAGATCAGGAGGCTTCTTCTCAGCTTTTGACAAAAATCAAGCATGTGTCCCCTGTCTGGGGGACTATATCTGTATTGGCAAGAGGAGGGACAGTTTGATCTAATTGGTTGTTTCCAGTTCAGGCTCAGACTACACAGATTGCAAATAAAATCATTCAGATCATTTGAGAGAAAAGACCAGATGAAGAATATGACCTTTTTATACTTGAACAAAAACACATTGGAAAGTTGTGCTGTTAACAAAGTGATATCAGATGCTGAGCAGAGGCTTAAAAATCACCCCACAATAGGAAACTGAGATTATTTACTTTGCATTAGTCTTCATTAAAATTAAGTAAGGAAAACAGAACCATGTGATTCCAGTTGCATCGTAAACAAAAAGTGCTGAACAACAGACTGCTGAATATTTAACTTGGGATTACCAGAACCATGTATCCCACACCCTTCCTATACTTTCCTAACATTAAAATTAATCAAAGAAATTTAAAATAAATTTTAAATCATCAATCTTGCACTATATATCACAGGATAAACCATCTACCTATTTTTCTATTGAGTTCTCAAAATAAAAACCTGTTTCAGCTACCCTTCTGGTGAGGTTCCTTTCCCCACTTTTCAAGCCTTCACCTGCAGTAGTTCCAGTTTTCTGTTTCCATGCCCTTTTTGTCATCCTTATGATTACTGGCAAAGATCTGCTCAACTTATTCCCAGAGTGCTTATTGTATTGCAAACACTGCCAGAAGTTAGAACTTGTTTTTCTCATTGCCAGAGTGGATGTTTAACTGTCTACTAGAGACATCTACTAAATGGTTAATCACCTGAAACAAGCAAGGTACTTATGTTCATGAATACAGTTTGATATTTGTTCTAATGAAATGCTGTCAATTTAGTTTGCATACTCATGATCACCACTGATTATCCATTGTACTCCAGACATATCACTAAAGCAAACGTGCTGGCTAATGTTATTTTTGTCTGACCATTCACTTGTTATTTAATACAGCCATCGTTACTCAAGTCCTTTTTCACTTACAGCTGATGTCCCACAGGACTTTATTCTTGGCCCTGCATTGTTCTATGTCTATATCATTGCACTCCCTGATTATATTACTCAAATGACTAAGTATTGCTATGCAGATGACAAACAGATTTGCTTCTCTCATGATCCTTTTTTCTTCAAATCTATATTCCACATTTCAAAGTTCTTCCAATAAGTTTCAAGACCGGAAGTTTTTAGATAGGTTGGTTCTGAATTATTCAAGATACAAATATATTTTGGCTTCTGTTTTATAAAGTTGAACTGGGTCTTCCCATTTCAATAGGGAAACCCAGCCTTAAAGTCAAACAGAAGAAAATCTGGCTTGCTTTTCATTCAGCACATGAACAAAAATAAATAAGATATTTCTTTCAGTCTATCATGTGTTGCTAGTAGTTTAAAGCAGGACTTTAACAGGAGTCTATATAGCAATTTTTTTGTCTTATAGTGGAAATGTGAGGGCTGAATAAATTTTAATTTCACCAAGGAGACTTTTTATCTTTCATGCATTAACAGTAGAATATATTGGCACCTGCATCAACTGCAAGTCTAAGATTTATTGCAAACTTATCATCATTAAGGCCACAGCAGAAACAATGTATGATAACTACAAAAGCTCTCATATAGATGTATATAAAGAACATACTCCTACTTATTATAATTTGACCAGTGAAAAC
The DNA here is from genome assembly GCF_000691845.1 of Merops nubicus. Lineage (NCBI taxonomy): Eukaryota > Metazoa > Chordata > Aves > Coraciiformes > Meropidae > Merops > Merops nubicus. The sequence goes on along the minus strand of NW_008626644.1, from coordinate 14,965 downwards.
TCAAAAAGATATTCTTCTTTTTAACTAAAAGCTGAATGTTCTGAAACATGGCTAGAAAGCATAGAAAACTAGAAAAGCTAGAAAGCTAGACTAAGTAGAAAAGCTCTCTGCCCAAAGATTTAGATATGTTATTGAACTTACATTTCTACAAAAGTCAGATATCAAGTGAGCATTTTGTCACTCAGAAGTTCATGGCAAATCTATATTTCACACCCACCTTGACAGTTACAGTTGTCCAACTATAAAAGAGAATATTTTTGAACCTCTATAACATAATTACCATGCTTTTATTAATCCCTTCCAGCCAGTTCAGTTTCTCAATTCCAGTCCTTGTAGGGATAGGACACAAACTGAGATGTACTGTGAAGAATTCTCTATTGCACCAGGAGTTTGCAGAGCATCTTATTGCTCCATTGGAACGTGGCGTGTAATAGGTGGAGTAGTGTCTCTAGCCAAAAGATTTCTGAGTGCCCTTATTTTGTCAGGCCAATTTGACTCCAAACTTACCTCATTAAGAAAACCCATTTGTCAGATGTCAGTCATGTCTCCTCAAGATAAAGTGTTCTCAAGAGTTTATTTAGACATTTCTAATATCAGTTAAAGCATATGATGCTAAAGGCATCGTATTTGTCAATCACGGCCAACACAACAAAAAGGACAAAACCAGTAATTATACTCTGGGAAAGCCTCAGATTTTTTTTGTGGTTATCATATTGCACCTAGCAACTCTACAAATACAAAACCCATTGCTGAATGCTACATCTTAGTAAGCCTTTTTCATTATTTCCTCATCATGAAATCACTCACTCATTCTATATTAAAGGAATATAGTTCTACATAATGTATCTATTAAAGGAAATAAGTTACTTGTCCAAAGAAATAAATTTCTGCTGTGTATCTTAATAGGAAGAAAACAGAAACACTGAAGGGTAGAAATAAGCTGAACAGAAGTGATTAACTGCTGTCTAAGGGAGTCCAAGGGAACTGCTAATCTTTCTTATGATTTAAAAAAAATATACATAGGAAATGGAAAGGCATAAATTACAAAACCTGAAGCACGTAAACTTCCTTCTTAAAAAGACAAGCTATCTGGCTCCTTAAACATTTTAACCTTCTGTGATTTTAAATAGACAGACAAATACCAGACACATACAGCCAGCAAGTTTCTAATGGCTTCAGTTAATATAATCGGACAACTTTTGCTGACATTGGTAATACCAGCCACACTAGGAAAGCAACAATAAGACAGTTGGTAGAGAAGAAAAAAACAAGACAAAACCAAAACACACACAAAAAAAACCCACCCAAACACAACAACAAAAAGACAGGTCCTAATAACTCAGTAAAAGTAATTATCTTCCCATTTATTCCATCACCAAAAGGGTCAGTCACGTCTGCAAATGCAATTGTTCAAAATTAACATCTACTCTCCCAATACTAGCCCTGGAAATGGAGGCAAATAAAAATGTGATGTGACAGTGCATATAAAATGCAGTTTCTTGTTACTGTCACAGAACTCCTGTCACATACGCTTTACAAAAGCTGAGCCAAATACTGAGCTGTTGGCCCCCTACATTGGTAGCACGTGAAAGGAATGACACAGCATTGCCAGATTCAGGCAGTGACTGTGAAAACGTTTATGTTTTGTGCCAGATATATTGAATCACTATCTGTACAAAGACTGGCATTTTGCTTATCTTAATGTTTTGTATCCAAGACACAAAATCAGTCTATCGCAGAGCATGAGCACATCATGGACACGTCACCATCAAAGTGTACGTCAGTTCCATTATAAAAAGAAAGAGCAGTGCACTAGTTCAGGTAAGATGTTAAGACCCAGAATGTCTTGACATGGAGATGTCAGTCCAGAGCAATTCCCTACTTATGTTGTCTATACAATTGTAAGCAAGCAATTGAATTCTTTCTGTCACTGATTAAATGGAGATAATGGAAATTCCATCTGTTAGAAGATGTTTGTAAAGATCAACGTTGAGAGGTGCTCAAATAAATCATTAAACATATATGAGTCTATGGCTACAGACAGTAGCCATACTACACATCTTAAGATTTTCCAAAAACTATAGTCACTTTACCTTCTGCCAAACTTCCCTGTTTTCATGATCTTAGCTTCTCAACAATATACAAAGCAGACATGACCTTAAGCAAAGCTGCAATAATTTACACATTTAGACAGTTTGACTTTCTCTTTCATCATTTCCACCAACAGTAACAGTGTTAATGTCTTTTTATTTTACTCTTTTACTCCCACCCCTGAACATAAACAGTTAAAGAATATACTAGCGTGTATAAGCAAAGAACAGAACACCTTGGAATGAAAGATCTGTCCAAAGCAATTTAAAAGAAACTCTATAACCTTAATTCCTTAGATAAAGCACTAGGGAATGTAACAGTTGACTTTGCACATCCTTTGCAATGTTTTCTCGTGGCGTGGCTACCTTTCAGACCATCTATAGACAGAAATTGTCCCTGAGTGGAAGATGATACAGGGAGCCTAAAAACAGAGGCATGCTTCCCCTGAAGAAGATGGAAATATTTAATGGCACACAACAGAATGAAAATGAGCTGTTAGAAACTCAAGCAGAAATGTAGAATAGATTGTTAAACCTGCCAAATAGAAAAAAGGCACAGACCTCTGCATTAGTGCAGTACTAAAAGCAGAACTTGTACAGAGGTGAGTGATAAATATGTCAGTATTGTTGTTCTTTTTTTCTTTATCCTTTCTGAATGCACATGTCAGATTTAAAAATTAGTGCATTTTCAGGATATTTTCCAAATGTTTCTCTACAGCCATTAATTAGTACAACATGAAAAATGTGACTTCCAAATGCAAAGCAAAATCTTCACTATTTGTTTAGAATAACTTCACCAGCAAATTTCTCCAATGTCACAGATTTCTTGCTGCAAAAACAGATCAGAATTTCAGTACATCTTGGGAGACTGGAGAATATCAGAAATAACAATTAAATGCAAAACAGAAAAACAAACAAAAAATAAAATAAAATAAAAAACAAGACCCAAATCATACTCTCTAAAACGGGGAGGGAAGAATGTGTCTACTCTACTACCTCCTGTATTTTGGCAGTATCAATGGAAAAAACACATGACCAAATGATCTGTCTATATTCATTGCCAAATTACCTAGCAAATAAGCCAATATTCTGTAAAATATGCCATATCAAACTTGATTATCAATAATAAAATCAACAAACTTCTCGAGGCCAAAGAGTTAACATTAAAAAGGGCAAAGTCTAATTCCTCTTGAGGGAATGAGACACACTAATCTGCACAGAGATTTATACCTTAAACAATTTTCCAGATGAAGCAGTAAGATTGTGGAAGTCAATCTTTAGACCAGATAATGAACGTGTTACCAGTAGGGGGATTAATGAACAGAAGACTGAATCCACCCTCCAGCAAATTCAATGTCAAGGAAAAAAAAAAAAAAAAAAAAGGGGGGGACTAGGCTATCAAACTGAAAACCAGAGGAATGGCACCTTAAAATATTGCTATGGTTGATATGGGATGTTAACAAATAAGCTTATAAAAGGATGATTCCATTTGGTGTGGAAAGATTTTAAATTTCAGTTTGTTCTTGGGAAAAATATCTTGAAGGGTTTTGTTAAACTTTAGAAGTGTTAAAAGATGGTATGAATGGATTTTATTTACTAAGAGTGGTCTCCAAATCCTATGCTAGAAGCCTTTCCAGAATTGTGTCTCCCTTTGAAGTCTCTCACCAAAGATCAATAGCAGTAAGAGGAAGGTTGGCTGTATTTTCAGAGGCTTGATGGGAGTGGGTTGAGGTGAAGATAATCAAAGTGCCCTGGCTGGCTTCTTTGCTGGCAGGAAATTCAAAACCTCCCTGGACAGTTACAGCTTTAGTGTAAACAAGGAAAGAGGGTGAAGAAGCACTGGCAATCACACAGTAACACCATGTGGCACGTTTTGGTTAAGGCAACAGGCCCTGGGGTGGAGAAATATTTGGTTAAATAGGAAAGTGGGCAGGAGGAGAACCTGCACTGCTGGGGAAAAAAAAAAAGTTAAAGGGATTTTGGAGAGTCAGCACTGTACAGCATCATTGTAACTGGCAGTAATAAGGGAAGAAATAAGAAGTGAGAACACAAACTGCAATGATGTTTTTCAGGGTAGCAAGGATAAGGGCAGACTGTGAAAACTGTAGAAAAGCTTTATAAGAGTATAGGCCTGAACAATGGCAAATGGCTTTCCATGTAAATAAAACAATACCCATGGGTTAAAACCAGTTTCAGATATAACCTGCTAGGCTCTGAACTGATCTACGCCAGTCAGTAATGACATTTTGGGATGGCAACAGAAAGTTCCTTGAAAATATCACCTCAGTGTTTTGAAAGAGCCAAGAAGTAAAGCAGACGTTATACTCCATTAGTAAAGGAATAGAAACCGAGAAAAAAAAATATTATTTAAAGATAGCAGTCCATGCTGTACCCACACCTTGAACTCACTGTGCAGTCCCTGTCTCCTCACCTCCAGAGAGAGAAAATAGACCACAAATGAGTTCAGAGGAGTGCAACTACAACCAGAAAAGCCTAGTTATAACAGCTTTATAGGTATCACTGTGTAGACTGAGTCCCTTTGTTTTGGAAAATAGCAATCTTAAGGAAGACATTGTAAAAATCTATAAAATTATGCATAAGGAGAAGAAGTGTGGATTGACTGCCTGCTGTCTCTTTCAGTGCAAAAACTACAGAGCCTCAGACAACCCCAGACTAAGCTATTGGGAGCCAGACACAAAACAAACAGAGGGATACAGATATTAACAAACTGGGTAGTACCTCTGTCTTGCCAGAAGACTTTGTGGGTGCAAAAACTGTACAATGTTTCAAGATGAAACTGTACCAGACTTTGGAAAAGAGATCCATGGATGATTACTAGACAGAAAAAATAAATCAAGTGTGGGAAATTACCTGAACTGAAAGTAGCTGTCACCTGGAGAACATCAAAGTGTCATTAAAGATTGTATCTTTCCTACTTTTTCCTAAATATGTTACCATCCCAACTGTTAGATACACAGTATTTTTTTTTTTGATGGACTGTCTCAAATAAGATCATTTTATGGTAATTATACCAAATCTATTAGAAGAGGGGCTTTAGCCCTTTCTTTCTCCTCAGTATTTAACCTCATACTACCTACTACCATCTCCAACAGCTAAAAAATACACAGTAAAGAATCTAACTGCCTCACCCTTGCATAGATTATAGACTGCTGTGACTCAGAATTCTTACAAAAATCACCCCCATGGCAGTTAAAAAAAGGGGTTGGTTAATAGCTCTATGCTCAGTGCTGGAGCAGAACCTGACTGCAGCTGTAGTTGCTGACACCATGTCTGGGTTCCCTAATACCACACTCTGCAACACCTCAAGTCTAGAAAATAACAGGGACTCAACAGCTGTCATTAGTTTATAGTCTCACCACTAAGCAGTTCCTCTATCTTCAGGTTATGCTACAATATGGTAATTAGTTTATAAAAAATAATACAGATTATTATGCAATTGCTTTCCTTCTGATGTTTTAATAAGACTATCAGGCTAGGCTGACAGATGATGGTATGACTCAGCTCTACCAGGTTAACACAGCTATTTAAATGGGCATCATTAAAGATAATGACCTGCAAATTGAACATACTTGAGTCTGGACTCATGCAGGTTTATCAGCAAGGGGAAAAGATCAAAGTTAATTTGAAATCTGCAAGCACTGATTGAAGGAAGAACAAATCCATACAAAATTTAAATTTAATTCATTTACCTTGTGTTATTTTATTATTGAGACTTAAGGGCCAAAAATACTTTCATCTTCACCAATCAACCAAAAGAAAACTAATGACGCTGTTTTGTTATGTGTCCCAAAGCTCTGATTACTTGAGAGGAAAAGAAACACTTCTTCCATAGTACAAGGGAAATTGTTCTGTTCTCGATAGCTGCCAACAAGAATAAGCAGGAGCAAGACTGAAGTACAGCATACTCCATGCCTGCTTTGGAAAGTCATTACTCATTTGAGCAGAAAGACCTCAGACTGAGTCAAGGTGCATCAACATTCAAACTGTTTTGAAGGCTACAAAACCTAGTGAGCTATTGTCTATTAGGTGGGACCAGAAAATATGGGCTTTAACTTCAGATGGGGAAGTGATGCTGGGTAAGGCCATATCAGTATATTTCCCTTTCCTGTATTTTGCTACTAAAAAAGAGATCACAATAACCTTTCATATGTCAACAATGTTACAATTTAAACTTCTTAAAAGCTTGTGTTCTTTGAGGGAGTTCATCCCATCCCCAGACTATAGTACTTAACTGTGCTTAGTTGCAACGATGATACATTTTTGGTTAATGTTGTCTTTATAGTCCCGGCACTATTCATTTTAGGTTGTACATCCAGTAGAGAGGACAATGGCATATCTCATACTTCTTCAGCAAAGGAGAGAAATAAATTCAGGTAAGAATGTCTCTTTTTCTTGACTAAACAAACACAATGCAAGCAACCAGACTGCATTTCCAACTGCCAAGCATCACCAGGGTTATAAAAGTGCCACACTTTTTCTAGTACTAGTTTCTTGTATCCATGGGCTTACTAGAGAAACAGTTCCTGACCAGTGAAGCAGACACATACTTTGTATGAAGTGTGGAGGCCAAGCTGATAAGACCTGCAGGATACCTGCAGGTTCTGCAGATGTTTATAAGGCAGCAAGAGCAACCCTGCAATCTGAGCAAATCATCAAACAAAGAAAAATCATTGCTTGAAATGCAGCAGCACATGGGCTTACTAGAGAAACAGTTCCTGACCAGTGAAGCAGACACAGTCTTTGTATGAAGTGTGGAGGCCAAGCTGATAAGACCTGCAGGATACCTGCAGGTTCTGCAGATGTTTATAAGGCAGCAAGAGCAACCCTGCAATCTGAGCAAATCATCAAAGAAAAATCGTTGCTTGAAAAGCAGCAGCATGAGAAGCTTGGACACTGATTCCCAGACTGTTTGCCAAGAAATACCTCGTTCAGAGGTGGAAAATGAAGTATTATACTATTTCTGGAGCTCCAAAAGACCCAGCTCTCTCAGTTAATGTGCTACCTAGTCTGGAAACAGCATCATCTCACAGGGGCATGACAATCACTACTGAAATCATCCAGTAAATGGACAATAATAAATTTTGAGAAATGTTAATTAGCCAGCACTTACTAGTGATCTCTGTAGAACATACTGAATTATCAAAAATTTTGAAAAATCAGCCTCCAATACACTATTGCTACGTCAGGTATCTCTTCCATCTATACTTCTAGTCTCAAGCCCCTCAAAATCATGGTCCAGAAGACAATCATTCAGTAGATATCAGTAGAACACCTGTTACAACACTTACTGCATAGATCTATCCTATCAGTCCTGCTTTGTACATGCCATAACCTGTGTTGGGCAGATTTAGCTCTCATAATGCAAATTTGAAATCAGTCTGGGAAAAAAAAAAAAAAAAGCAAAAGGCAGCCAATTAGAATTTACAGGTGCCAATTTGTTCCTTTGTAAGACAAAAATTAAAGAAGGATTAACCCCATCAGCTGTATTGCTTATTTGACCAGCCATCTGTCAGGTAAAAAAAAGAAAACAAACAAATTAAAAAAAAACAAAACAAACAAACAAAAAAATCACACCAAAAAAAAACCCAACACATTGCCAAATCATTGTAGCTGAAATGTGGGCTTCAATTTCTATTACAATACTAAGAATAAACTGTCAGAATATGTTACTATAACAAAAAGCTTGACACAAAATTGTAGTTTCTCCAATACATTTCACAACAGCCTTCAACATAAACATATCTTAGTAAGCTTTTATTCTGGGCTTGGCATTGCAATATGAAAATTTATGTAGAAAGCTGAACAAATCACTTCTACAGAGGTAAGGGTCAGGCGTCATGGGCACTTCAAGAGCATTCACAAACTGAACATATGAGTTTGTTCCTGTGGCAATAACCTCATATTATGTTAAGATTTGAGTGCCCTGGGAGGATGTGCTCCCAAGGACTTCAGGGACTGCTTGCTTGAGAAAGAACCTCAGGTCACATAACAGAAACTGCTCCAGCATTCACTGTCCTCCCATCTGCCATCACTGGGTAAGTGTTAACATTCATGAACAGTTCAGAGGTGACCAATGATACTATCAAGTTATCAGAAAGGATGTATCATGACTGAGATCAAAAGAAAGAAGTGGGTGGCGGTGTGTTTTGCCTTCTTTTTTTTTTTACTTGTTTTGGAAGTTTTCAGTAAACATGACTATCTCAAGCAAAACTCTGGTCCATTTACAGGGGACTTGGCTGAATCTACCTGTTTAATACTCATCACTAGATGGGTTTTATTTATTCTTGGTATGCAGTAGGCAGAGTATTCTGAGATGAGAGACTCAGTTATTCTGCAAAGCTGAGAGCAAGAAAAAATCAAGGGAAAAAAAAAAAAAAGAGTTAAGCATTAACTGACAAACAGTCAGAAATGAACAGGCTAGAGCATGGCAATATATTAACTGCATTTTTTGGCTTCCTAAGGAAACAATACAGAAAAATGTGGCTTTGCCTTCCATAACTACGTGTCCTTACTGGCATTTGTATTACACAACTATTGCATTTGTGGTCAAGGACAATTTAAATGCACTGTAATGTGCCTAACCATAAAGTTCCTTGGTCAGTTTGAGATCTCATTTACACACACTTACAAGGATAGCACGTATTACTGGTTCTTTGTACTCCCACTGCAATTTATCTTGTCTGCTCTGTTCTATTTCCTTACACATAAGTGATAATTTTAGTATTACAGGACCAATCTTTTTCTTCTGTGTTTATTCTGAACACACTGAATCCTCATCTGTCATATGCACCAACAGTAGTATAAATAACATTAACCACATAGGTCCAGATCTGGTTATATAACTTTTGCACATGATTTTAAAACATTAAAAATATAACTTTAAGTTTATCATTCACTATTAAAAATATTGAGCGGGGCTTTTGCCAAAAAATTTGCACATCAGTCAGAGAGAACTGAGCAGATGTTTTGGCTGAAACAAGCTTCAGCTGGAACATTCACACATACACAAGATGACCTCTTGATACTGATAGAATGTTACAATTTTAGAGCTTGCTTAAATTCCCTTTCAACAAAGGCTGTTAACTAAATATTTGCAACATGTGTTAGCTCTTTTCAAATATTTATAGAGTCATTTTACAAAAAAAAAAAAAAGAAAAGAAAGATACAACTAGTTGCAATGTTTCCTTTTGACTAAAAGGACAAACACACGTACACAAGTTTATACACAGTAGGCATACAGTTCTTTTTCTCTCTCTCTCTCTCTGCAAACTGGAAACCCCTGCTTGAATGTTGATCTTCCAGCAAGACTGCCTTGCACTCAAATATTCTACCCCTACCACTATCAAAGGAAAAAGCAGCATTTGGGTTTCCCAGAGAGCAGTGTGCCAATACAGAGAGTAGCACCAAGAGTGAGCCCTGAGCAGGAGCATCACATTTTGTTATTCTCTAAGGCAGCCTCAGCTGGTCCCCTCTCCGCAATCTACCTGAGCACTTCATCTAACAGGCTCACAACTCATGCAAGCAGTTGATAGGTTGCCATTTCACCTTGTATTTTACAGAGATTATGGTCCCAAATTCCTCCCTGCCCCTGGCCACGTGGCTACACATCCAGCTCTCCACCCCTGTGAGCCAATAGTCACATTTATGACTGAACAGTGAATTCTGAGCCAGATCAGTTCCATGAAAACTAAATTCTAGTTTCAAAGAGAAATTAATTTTCAACTGGATCCACACTTTGACTGATCCTAGCAGCACTGCAAGACAGGAGTGTATAAGACATGTTGCTGAGGGCAGGAAGAAAGAGGGCAGATTCACAGAATCCCCAACTCAGATCAGCCTGTCCCACGCCTTCAAGGATGCTTGCAAAAACGAAAACAGCAGCAAGAAGAAAAACTTGTTTTACTCAACTTTAATGTCAAATATTTTTTTCTTTTGTCTTCCAATTTTTTTTTTTAAATATCAGGTTTTGAACAATACTTAGGCAAGTCTCTTGAGACAAACTAGAAGTGCAGTCTATAAAAAAGGATAAAGCAAACTGTTTTTTTTTCCAAAACTTCAGGGGTTTCTCCCTCAAATTAAACATTGAATTGGTATGAATCCCAAATACTTTTGATCAATCATAAATATATTTTCCGTTAACATCTCATTCCAGTACACTCTGCCTGCCACTAGTTACCAAGCATACATCAATGTCTAATCATATATTAGCCAAACACAGCTTTTTAGAGGAAAAATACTAAATTTACAGAAAGACCACACCTTTTGCCATCAAATGAACAAAACAGATTAACAAGCAAAATTTAACAACTCCAAAATTATAAATAATTAAATGGATATTTATTTCATTAGTAACTGAAATTTTATGATTTATAAAAAGCCATCTATAATAAGTACAGCTGTAACTGTTACAGGCAAGTGCAGAATAAAGACAAAAATTCATTGAAAGGAAGAAAAGCTGAAGTACAAAAGGTGTGTGCAGGTGTCTCCGTTTGGCCCATATCTGGGGCTGAACTATACCGGTTGCTCTATCATCCTTCTTTCCTTCCTAGACAAGGGGTTTCCCTTCAAGAAAGGGAGAGGACACAGTTTGAAATTAAAATGGGTTTCATGAAACGGCCAAATTAACACCAAAGCTAGTGTAAAGTAAAAGTGATACTCAGCCCAGCAAATGTACAGTGTCCCCACCAATATGTTCTGACCCATGATAGCTCCTGGCTAGTTATATTTTATGCCCGTGTACGCTCATGTATTTAATGACATCACAGTACTATTTACTTTAAGTTCTACTCCTTGGGAAGTCTGACATTTCACAGCAGTTTTGGCATTGACAATGAGAAAGACACAGGTATGAACCTTGCCAGATTTTCAGCCTAGCAGTCAGTCTTCACAAGGCAAGTGCGACTACTTTTGGGAACCAGAAGAAGGGAAGCTGCAGGAGCAGTTCCCATGCAGGTGGTAACAGCAGCTCCTCAAGCTCCTGCCATTTCTCTGAATGAAGTGACAGGGCTGGGCAGGCAGACGAGTGCCAGGATGAGCTTTATTCTTCAAAGGTGCCTACCCCTTTATATTGATTATATTAGCACGTATCCAAATACAGGCACTTACTTTAGATTTTAAGAGCATTAGGCAATACAAATTCACCCAGTCTTGTTTCTCCTTGAAAGAGCACCTAGGTTTGTACTAAGGAAAACAGCCTTCTTGCTCTTGCTTTTCTTCCACCTTCCCATTTGTTTTCAAGGATCAAGGCAGCAGAAGGATGCCCACTGCCTCCCTTCCTGGATTTGTCTTACAGCTTTTGATGTACAGTATCACTTATTATTGTAATTTTAATTACACTGAAGTGCTCCATAATTATATACTATTGTTTGCTTTGATAATTACCCCTGGCACACACAAGTGAAGGTATACATTTTAGAGCTACCCATCAGTCTTTTGTGCCACTTAAAATTCCACAACATTAACAAAACTGGTTTTACATTATAATTACATTTACATATTTTATGAAATAACTGAAATTGAGAATAAGTTATAGTACTAAAGAGCACAGTACATTACTACAGAGTAGGTGTACTGATATCAGGAGGGTTGCCAATCACTATATTATAGATGACACCTACTTCTTAAGACTAAGATGAGCTGCATTTAATAACATAATCCAACAAATCTCCTGAGAACTGGGTTGGTGCATTTAAAAACATCCTTCATGCTGACTTTTCTGTATAGAGACCTGCCAGTTGGTGGTCAGATGTGATACAACACCCCTAAAACAACAAATACTTTCCAGGAGAGTCACTTGTGAACTGTGGCTCACAGGTGAAAAACAACTGGGGATCCCTGGTGGTGTAAGCTCTGACCTACATCATTACCATGGTGCTCTCAAACACCTCCTGCAACACATCAGTTGAAAAGGAAAGCAAGTCCTCTAATGAGCAAACTTCAGTGCCTAACTGAAGCCAAGCTTTGGATCAGCAGTTTAAAGACAGCATTGCTTTGAAACAGGAGAGAATAGAGAAGAAACAAAACTTTGCACAGAAGTCCTTGAGAGAGAAACTGTTGTGAAGTATGAGGTCCTCACGTACATAGCAGTCCCCAGATTTTCACAGAGGAGCAGATGTCTTGGACACTGTGATTTCATGTAGGCCTGTGACTGACTGTAACTGATGGACAGCTGGGAAGGGTGAAAGATTGACTTCACAGAGACCAGAGGAAGCTACACAGTCATACTGAGGAGTGGCAGGATTGCTGTATGTATAGGATATGAAGATGAAAGAGCACCATGGGCAGAAATGGAGAATCCTGGAAAGGTCTGTGATGGATAAATGAGCAGTCCTGCAGGAGACTGGTGTGAAGGTATAGTGGTGAATACAAAGAGGCCAGAGATAAGTGAGCAGGTCAAGCACTGGTGAGGTGAAGCATTCACCATGCATTGACCTGTGAAATCTGAGTGGTGCCACTGGAGGTAGAGAGTAAACATTATCCAGTGAACTCGTAGAGACCTGTGACAAGCAAGCAGGCTTGCCAGAGGTACAGAGCACTGCAGCATATTGACCTGTCCTGTAAAAAGCCTGAAATAGCACCTACATAACAAAGAATATAGTGTGACTTTTCCTAGGTCACACTATTCAAAGGGTGGACAATGAAAGGAGGCAGTAGTTTTCCAATGACCTTCCATCATTTAGGACACTACTTTGTGCTGATCACCTAACAGAGTTCAGTGGCCATTGAACGTGTGTTGATTGTTAAGAGGCAAGCACAGAATGATTATTGAAAGCCTGTAAAATGAAGTATGGAGTATGAGAATTGAAAAAAGAGCAAGAAGAACAGAAGTTTCCAAGACAGGTGTCAGAGGTTTACAACTTATAAATGAATGAGAATAGTGGGAAATGAGTAAGGGAGAAAGGAATAGAAACAATTACCCAAAAATCCAGAAAAACTAAAGATGACCTAGGGAGCCTGCACTGGAGTGGAAACTTTGTTTCAAAGCATTATTAAAAGTAAATATTCCTTCACATCTTGTGGTCAGTTTCAATGGGAAGAGACTTAGGACTCAGAGTGATCTGAAGAAAACTCCTAAACACAGGGCAGCAATATCTTTCCCCATTTTGAAGGGATTAAGGAAAAGAAACTGTAGTTTGAAATAGCACTTTGAAGGTGCCAGCTTGGAGTTCTGCTTGAGGGTTTGCAAGACTTTGAATATATTCTCTATCTTTGAGATGCTGAAGTTTGTTTGCATTACTAAATTACCCCAGGTAAGCCACGACTGAGTTAGTGAACATGTAGACAAAGGCTGCAGACAAATTCCACATCTCCCAGCTGGTAAAGTGATGCTGTGACTAAGGGAAGTGCACTGTGCTTTCTGGAAGAGAAAGATGTTGCTATATTTCCAGTATACTCAACGTTGGCACTAATTTCCAGAAAGTAATGGCCACCTCTGCATTTTCAGAATGTTTCTAAGTGGCATCTTGGTATTTCCCCTAGAAATATTGCTGTTTCCAAAGATAAGAAGAAATATTAGTTGACATAGCTTTGTTTCCTCACCCCCCCCAACTACTAGTAGCTCATTCTTTCTCAAATACATTTTATTTGCTTTACCTTACCACTATACATCTTATGAAATTCCAAGGTCATCTACCCATCTCCACCTGAAGAATTTCCTCAAAAGTATAATATATATGTCTCAATCCTTTCACTAAATTCAGTAACGCTCTAATATGATTATAGAGATCAAGGAATTGAAGGAAGAAGCCAGTAGCAAACTGATAAATTCACAGATAATAAAGCTTGAGTATGGAGCTAAAACAAACATACCCACCATTTCCATAAACAGCAACAAGAACACAGAAGCAGCCCCACAAAAACAACAAATCCATACACCTGTTCATGATAAAGAATTTTGCCCAACTGTTTTGTTTCAGGTGATGAAATCATTGTTCCTCAATAATGTTAGCCTGTAATAACTACACAGAAATCAATATCTAGCTGTTACATGAGCCTATCACCATGAGCAGGTACTTGCACATTTAAGGGAGACTTAGTAGTATGCACACAGTGATGAGCCCTGTGCATAACAAGAATTCACCCTGAAGGATAAATTTTCCGTGCTGTGCATGGGGATTTAGTCACTTAACCCCCATTAACTATAATGGGAACTGTGCAGCCTGATGCTGCTCTGCTAAAATTTTTTACCTCCTTGTTCTGTTCAAGTTGAAGTAATTGCTGATCTGGAATAATAAACAAGTGTGTGATACATTTTAGAAGGATTTGCTGTGTCCTATGATTTGAAAGATCCTACAATGATGCTCAAAGATACTTCTAGGTGAAAACAATCTGATTACAAACTTATGGTTTATGTATCAGTTTCATTTTTATTCAGGAGGTAGGCATTGGAAGAACCAGCTTTTATACACATAACCAACCTCAATATACTAAGCTGTAGCCAAAAGTCTTTTCTCCTCCTGAATTCCCAGCCTGTGGTATGTTAAGTGCTTTGAGGGACACGCTGCTACAGTACATAGCCCATATCATACTGGAGAGAAAAAATTGAGCTTGGTTCTTCCAGAACCACAAAATCCCTGCCTTCATCTACACAGACCTGACACATCACTGTGGAAGTGAAGGGGGAACTTCTGTGAGCAGTTGCCTGAATGCATCATAACCTTGTAACAATGCAGATGCCACCCTGGTGTCTATGAATTATGACAATATGTTGATTATTTTTTTTTTTCTATTTGCTCTTAAAAATGGAAAACATAAATGCAGCTCTTACTGGATTGAAAGACAGCTTCTTGAAACTACTTTTAGAAACATGAAGTGCTGCAGTGTTCCCAAGTACTATACATCCAACAGTTCCCACT
>NW_008626643.1:0-11277 GCF_000691845.1 Merops nubicus | reverse complement strand
CCAAGGAACAAGCAACAGGACAAGAAGGAACAGCCTCAATAGTGTCATAAGAGGTTTAGGTTGGAGCTGAGGAACAATGTCTTCCCCGCCAGGGTTGTTCAGGCCTGTCCCAGGCTGCCCAGGGCAGTGGTGGAGTCCTCATACCTGGAGGGGTTTCCAAGGCGTGGAGATGGGGTGCTGAAGGACACGGGTTAGTGGTGACCTGGCAATTCTGGGTTAACAGTAGGACTTTATGGTTTTAAAGGTCTCTTCCAATCAAAACAATTCCATGATTCTAACTAAAAGCCAAACCCTCTGGTTCCTCAGGAGGAGAGTTTGTCAGATGTGTGAGGCAGCACAGCCTGGCAGCAGCCAGTGCTGCACACAGAACATCCCCTGGGTGTTAACAAGCAGAGCTGGGTGCAGGCTGGCCGTGCAGGACGGCGTGGGCACCACTGGCAGCGTGGGACAGGGCAGGGTTTGGTCCTGCCACAGGCTGGACGTGTGTGCGCCCTGGGCAGCAAGTGCTGGTGCTGTTCCTGGCTGAAACCAGGGGTGGCAAAGCCCAAAGGCTGCACAGGCAAACCTGTACACCTCAGCAAGCTGCCTAACCCTGTCCCTCTATCTGCCCTGGCATGCTGCTGTGGTCGTTGAGAAGGTGCTGTTGCTCCCAGGGAGCGGGGCTGGTTGAAGAAGGGAAGGACAGAGCAGACAAGGTGCTCGTCCAGGCTCTGGCTTTGCTTTCATGTGTAAACCTGGGCAGCCTCATTAGTCCTTTGCCTTTGTTTTACCATATTTAAAATGGAAGTCATTCTGCACTTAGTGGGTTGTGGGACGGATTTGTCTAATAGGTTTTGTAAAAACCTTTGAGACTTTTAAAGAAAATTAAAGGATGGTGAAGAACAAAAAGGGGGTGAAAAAAATCCCAAAGTTTAAATTTTATGAGGAACCTATAATTGTATGAGAGAATGAAAACCTACCTCAAATTGCTGTGTTGTTAATATAATGGCTATATGGTGAAAGAAGAAAGATAAATGCCCTTCCAAGATTAGGGAAGTCCTGCTGTACATCAAGGAGGTTAGCAAAGTTAATTTAGTATTTTCTGGTAAACTACATCCAACCTCCCCTTTAACTTTTCCTCCAGCTTACTGACCTGTTAAAAGGAGTGCCCCAGTGTATCGGTGGAGAAAAGACCTTGTGGCACCCTCTCAGGCAAGGATGCATTTTAAAGCAGGGCAGCTCTGTAGTGAGGTTTTTCCAAAGTCTACCACATAATTTGTGTACTCTTAAGTTGCTTTCTAGATGTGTAAGTGCCTGAAATTGAAAACCTTTTTGATTTTAAAAAAAGTTATTTGTTCCAAACATCAAATCTTAATTACTTGAGACCGTCTCTCTCCTAGAACAACAACAGAACCTGAGCAGTGCGTTGGCTCCTTGTCTGAAGGAGGCTTTCTCCAGTCTTGTGCCGAGCGCGGCGTGTCCTGCTGGAGGCACTGAGCGCCGGGAGCCGCCGGCGCTGGAGGGGGCGGTGCTGCTGCCAGGAGCAGCCCCGTGCCACGCCGAAAGGAGCCGTGGCTCCGGCAGCAGAAGCACGTCAGACATCTAGCAGGCTCTCTCTGAACAGACCCTCATGAGCAGATGGCCTAAAAATGAAACTAGGGTCCCGTGCGCCCAGACCGAACCTGCGCGTCTGCGGAGCCCCTCCTGGTTGTTTAAAAATGGATGTTCCCTGTCAGCGTGGTGCCCGGGTGACAGTGGGCAAACAAAAGTGGGGTGGGTGGGCAAAGCTACTGAGCAGTGCCTGGTTTTTCCCGCTAATGCTCAAGAACACTTGCCAATGGGAGGGAACAAAAACAGCCACAGGGAAGAGAACCAAACGCCAGCCTCTTTCCCGATGGTGCCAGTCTTGCAGAAGGAACCACCAGCCCTGTGCAGGAGGGGCTGCAGAGCCAAGCGTGGCACCAGCCCCTGCCAGCCAGCAGGAAAGTCCTGTCAGGAATAGGGCAGAATCAGCTTGTGATAGGGATTGGGAAACGAGAGATGTGTGAGTTCTCACCGAGGACAGCCTGCAGATGGTGAACTGTGACGTGTGCTGCCATGGCTCTAACTTGCTGTGCTGCTGAGAAGGGGAGAAAGGCGCCTGCTGCAGGACCTGTGGAGAAGGAAGGGCACAGACCTGGCTGTTTTCCTAGGTGTCTGTGGTTTCTGAGGGCTCTCAGGGAGCCGTGGTGCCCCGTCCTGCTTGGGCTCCTGGCGACAGTGACTAAACTGCTGGGGTTCCAGAAGTCACTTTTCTGGCATAGGCTACATCGGCCAGCGTCCTGTGTGGGGACTTACCACTGCTGTGTCCTGTAGGGCCCAGGTGAGGCTTAGCTGCCTTCTTTGATGTGGAGAACAATAGACTGAGAGCATTTGCTCCAACAGACTGTGAAAGACCATCTCTAAAGGGAAGCACCCAACCTGCACTCTGAACTCTGCTCCCCTTCTTTCAACCCCTGCGTAACTGAACTCCCATTTGTACACCAGTTATGCTGGGAAGCTATCTGAGAGGAAGAATACCCTGCTGCCAGATGCTCTTTTTTTATTCTAACACAGTTGTTTATCTCTTCACTTGATAAAGTTAAAATAAACAGTCTCTGGGGTGAATTACAGGCGTCAAAATTGGATTGGCATACAAACTGCAGAGCAGTTGGTGGTTGGGAGTCTGGGGAAAAAGAAACAGCAGGTTTTAGCTAGAGGGGACAACAGCTTTATTTCCCTCTTGGTCCTTGACAACTAAGCAGATGTCCTACAATTATTGTTTTACCTTCTGGTAATACAGTGTCTTTTCCTATCCTCCCAGGTACACGACTGGCTCTTGCAGATGTGCAGGTACATCTCTTCTCTGTGCAAAGCCCTCTTGGTGCACCACTAGCTCCATCTATTGCTGGTTAATGGTTGGCTGAGATGCAGACAAATGCTTGTTTCTCCCTCTTAACTTTAGTGGTCACCTATTTCCAGTCCCATTTATATATATGTACAACTGATGGTCTTAAGAATTAGATCTGTGAACATCTTACACAGGCTTTTTCACACCCTTTTTATGGTAAACTTTGCTTCTGGGTTGGTGCCTTCCACTGTGTACACAGATGTCTTGTTCATGTTTTTTAGTCTTTCAGAGGCCTCCAGTGCAGATGTCATGAGGGCCACACAACCCTGAGAGCTGCCCTGTGTGCCCTGGACAGATGATGGGGTCATGGGTGGCATCACTTGGCATAACCACTGTCAGTTGGTGCCCACTGCACAGTATTGGAAGAGACGTAAAGTCTGGGAGTATGTATAAGAAAGAAAATGGGGAGAGAGAGTGTCAAATGAAATGATTTTTGAATGTTCTGGGCCAATATTTGAAGGAGTGCTTGCATGGTCTGACAGACAGCAAAGGGCCTGCTCAGCAGTTCCTCTTTAGCATGAGGAAGGTCATGTTTGTGTCTGAAACAGCCTCTTTGAAATTCTAGGGCTGCCTGCTCCCAGGGCTTACCTTCACCTGTGGATGAGCTGTGCTGAAGCCTGAAGAATGCAAACTTCCCTCTTTTTTTATTTTTTTCATGCAGTCCTGAAGTCTGTTCCTAGCCTTAAGAAAGCTGCAATCCAGGTTTAGCATCCTACAAGACATCTGACAGGAGAGTTAAATAGCACTCCAGAGCCATTTTTGAGAACTTATTTGGGGTACAAGGAATGTCAGTGTTTTTCTCAACAGGTGCCCATTCAGGCTGGGGCCTGGGTTGTTACGTGAACCACGTGTGAACTCCCAGGGATTTTAGTGTCTGCATTTATACCCTGCCTGGGCTCCCAGTTTTGTGTTCAGTGCTTTCTTAGTGTGTGAGTGCCAAACAGCATCTTGAGTTCTTGGACCTTATTTAAGGAGACATTGGGTAACTTGGAATGTTGAACAAAAAGTTCAGTACAGTTTTACTCTACGAAGCCTGCGCCTGCTCTGGCAGTGTGGAAGACAAACATGCTGCTTCCTCAGGGCAACGAGTATAAATCAGCAGTCAATTTTTCACTCTCTAGAATAAGAAAGTTGCAAAAAGTAAAGTCTTAGCAGATGAGATTTTTATCCAGTAGAGACAGGAGTGGTTTTATGTAATGGGATCGAGCGATGGGCTGAAGGTTTCCATTGTTCCAGCACTCTATGGTGGAAGAATTTGGCACCTAAATCTGTTGTTGAAGGTTTTCAAAGGACAGCCAAACAAACCTGATAGGCACAGTCAGCCCAGCAGCTGCTCACACTGGGACAGTCTTGAGAGCTTTGTAGTGCACCAGTGAAGCCACAGCACTGGTAGGTAAAAGTCAGCAAGGGTCCCACGGGTGGGAGTGTGGAGCCCAGTAGCTTGTGGCCGTGGTACTGGTGCCTATAACTGTTCTAAATGAAAGGTGACAGATCTCCATGGCACATGCACATGAAGTGGCAGTCACTTAGAGAAACCCAAGAACTGCTTTCTTGTGCTAGCATGAAACTTCCCAAAGTAGCCAGGAACTCCTGTAATGTCCCAGGGTGAACTTGTGTTAGGAGTGGAGCCAGGCAGAGACATCATCACTGAACTGGAGAATAAATGCACCATGTGTCTCTCCTGTTCAAAACCACTCTAATTTCAAACATCTTGCCTCAGCAACGATCTGTTAACAAACTGCAGGCCAAGAATCTGTCAGAAGAATTTAAATACAATTCTGACAAGATCAGAACTAGATAGACTAAAACTTTATCAACCTGTGGCTGAAACAAAGCTAATTGAGTAAGTGCTTGCCTGGGCCGGACAGAAGGTGATCTCTCAGGGATCTTCTTTGTTGTGCAACTGTAGCTTCCAAAAGCAGATTTATTTGAGGTGTTTAAACTCATTACAGGAAATAGAGTTGACCTGAGTCCAGGAGGATGTCTCCGTTACTTTGAAAACTGAAGGGAGAGGTGGAAGCTGGGAGCAGACAAGTGGTGCAGTCAAGGGGACGATGCACTGAAACGTGGAGCAGGTTCCCAAGAGTTTCTGAAAAGACCATTTTCTGCAGGGGGAAAGGTGGCTGGCAGAGATGGAGATGTAGGAAGCAGACTGTCTCCCTGCAAGGGAGAGGGACACATGAAGTACAGAGAGCCCTTTGCTTGCTTTCAGCTAAATACTGTGGGGCTAGAAACTCAAGGAAGCCCAGTGCTGATCTCATGCTATTTTTCTAACATTACGATACTCAAATCATTATGCTACTGTCTATCACTTGTCAATACTGTTCAGGAGAAGTGCCTGAATTTCTGGTGTTCTGTTGACAATTGCAAAAGTCCTTCTGTTAGTAGTGTTGGAATCAAGTTTTCGGCTTTATTTAGGTTCTGGCAGAATAAGCTGGCAAAACGACATACGTTGGAAGAGGAGGAAGAGAGTTTCAGGTGTGAAGAGGTTTCTGTGCCCCTCTCCAGTGAATTGCTGGATGTGTGTGTTGATGTTGCACAGTGTGGGAGAGAGCAGAAATACAGGGAAGGGTCCTTGCAGGTGCCTGTGCTAGTCTGACCAAAATACTGCTTCAAAACTGTGGAGGCTCCCAGGGCTCAGCCAGATGCAGCTCGCTCCCCGGCTCTCAACGGCTGTATTCCTCTAAGCTGATGTGGAGCTGCTTACACGGGTTGTTTGTCAGCTCTCCTCTTGTGGCTGACGTGATTAAATCCAGTAAAGAGATGGTGTCTCTACTGCCAGGTTCCTGCAGGAAAACTTGGGCCATCTGCTCGATGGTCTGTTGGGTTTCTGGTCGCATGGTGCTGCAGCACTGGCTGGGGCTCTGCTGTTGCGCAGCAGTCACGTATGGAAAGCTTTACCCTTTAATGTGAAAAATGGGAAAGACAGATGCAATCTGGGTCTAATATTGTTCTTGTACTTTTTTCTCTCATCATGAGCTCTCCTGATGCCTCCTCTCCTCACTCTGTCTGAGCACTAGAGCCCCTCTTTTTGCCTGATACAGCAGGCGCAGAGTCGCTGTCCCCCAAAGCGAGCTCCCTGCCTCAGGGCTGTTCCTCAGGATCTCCAGAGGTTACAAACCACCTCTCCACGGTGTTTGTCAGTCTGGCCCCGTGCAGGTCGAGCAGCCCCATTACTTCAGAGTGCTCTGCACGGGAGTAGGGGTCTGCAAACCTGGCTGCTGCTAGCTGGGGTTGTAGGTTACAGGAGATGCACCGTGGGTGTCTGGTTAAACAAGCAAAACCCCTTTATTAGAAAACTGTGGGGAAAGGATATTGGAGAGATTTAGTGTTTCAAGGAGCATCAGAACCACATCCTGTCTTGCTAATAGGAGGATGGGAGATTTAGGAGTAGTTAGCAGCTTGAGAAAAAACAAAACAAAACAAAACAAAAAAAAACCCAATGCTGAATAATAAAGGCAGGTCCTATATTTTATATTAAAAGTTTCTAGGCTACACAGATTTGTTATAAATGATGGCACTAAATAACCAGCCATGCCCAAGCTCCCCTGAAAGGCTCTTTAATATCAGCAGCTGATGCCCTCCTGGGCAGGGACACAATTGGGTCTGTTCCTCCAGACAATACACCTGTCATTGGGAAACAGAGAGTGGGCAATTAGCAGGGGAGGCTCTGTGTTGTGCTTTCATCCCAGACAATAAGAAGGGCCTGGAAGAGTGAGATTAAGGCTGGCATGTCTGCAAGAGATTGCTGAAACAAACCTTGCTGAGACTTGAGGGCATTTAAGAAGCAAAAACAATAAAATAAACCCCCTGGTTAAATCTAACTCTACAACCAAGTCTAGAAAGCAAAATGGCCCTGGAATAGGATCATTTGCCCTAGAAATCTGTGCCTGGGGTGGTGGAGGAAAGACCTTCTCAGCTGAGGTGTCCCATAGTTGTCAGTGGTGTATCACAGGATATAAACACCCAAGTTCTGTTCTTCACGCGAAGCTGCCGTGGGGCTTCTGCATTGCTGAGCCAGGACTAGGACTGAGCACCAGCATCCATGGAATAGACTTTTTTTCCCAACTAATGGAAGCTCTAAGCCCTGGGCAATACTGCAGACTTGGCACTCTGAATGTTAAAAAGTCTCCTAAATTATTAACCCTGCAAAGGCCCTGAAAGCAGTGCAGCAACACGAACAGTCTCAGCTGCTTCTTGTGACCAGTACTGAAACTGGGAGGGAAGCAGCTGACTGCCTCAGCCATCGTGGAGAGACCTTTTAGAACAAAGTGGTTTGGTCAGAGCTGATAGAACTAACTAATTTGGTCAGCAAGTCTCAAACACTTTTCCTTCTGGTGCAGTTCTTCCAACATGCAGGCATCAGGAAGGTCAGAGGTAAATTAGGAAAATCTTCTCATTGCTATCAGGTCCATTTCCTCAGGCATATAACTTATGATCCCGTGTGCCAGGAGCAGTGTCTGCTGTGGCTCTGCAGGGCTCATCCCACACTGTACTTTCAGCAGTGCACAAACCAGGGGCAGGAGACACAGATACTCAGGGCACAGCCATTGAGGTGACTGTGCTGAAGGCAAGGGACGTTGCTGCTGACGGTGGGGTGAGGACTGCAGGGTGAACTGTGCAGCTTGCTGGGTGAGGAGGTGAGCAGGAACAGCCAGGCTCTTGAGACATGCATGGGTCACTCTGTCCCCTTGGGGAGGCATTCATCTTCCTGCCTGTGAAACTGTGCCCTCTCCATTCAGCTGCTGTGATGTACCTATCTGTGTATGATGGACATATCTGTGATGTACCACGCTCCTGATGTGGGAGCATCAGGAGTTTTGGTTGACCCTGATGTGACAGACTTGAAAGGAGAGGGGCAGAGGAATTGAGAGAACTAGACAAATAATGGCATTGCCAAACATGCAGGGGTCTGGCCATAAAAGCAGATCAGTGCAGACTTTGAGTGTGCAGAATAAGGATGCTTGTTTGGAAACCTGAAGAATTAACGTGAACACGTGTCCTCTGTGTCCCTCTGCTGCAGAGCTGTGAATGTGAAATTGGTTCCACGACCCAAAGTCCAGAGAGCAAAGTGCTGCTGGCTGCCTTGGGCAGTCAGTGGCTGCTGTGCAGCTACAGACCCGTCTGGGCGATGTGTGCGTGGCAGTGGGGTGCTGATGCTGTGACTGTGTCCAGAGGAGGCAGAAGAATTGTCTAGATTTTTCCAGGCTCTGCTGCTTCTGATAGCTCGGTCCATGTGAGAATGATAACGTGTTAACAGCTTGCTTGGAGTGGCAGAGATGGGATGTCCTGGGCTGGTGTCTCTCTGGCAGCTGGAAGAGGGGGAAGTTGTGCCATGCCCGGATCACTGCAGTGCAGTGTTAATTGCTTCCTGTATACTGATGAATTGTCTTTTGGGAGAGCTGACCTGGAGGTCCTGCAGGAGCAGAAGCCAGCAGCTTTTCAGCCCACTGGAGCTCATGGGACAGCAAGCTCCCATTTCTCTTCACACATGGGAATCTCAGGCATCTGGGAAGGAAAAGGAGATGAGCTTTAGCATGGAAGTGTCTGTTCCAGGGATCTGTTACATACACAGGCTGAGAACACACTCAGAAGTCCATTAGCCCTGTTGCAGTTGCACTGGTAGTCTCTCTGTTCTCAGCCTTAAGTCTGCCACAGACTTTTATTTGTGGAAGTTACAAACCACCCCTTGGCATAAGCAGAGGTGGATGGCATTTGATGGGAGGCTTTGCTGGTGGAACTGGAAAGCAGAAGCATTTTGGCCCCACAGAAGCAGCTTGGAGTTTTAGTTTCTGCATGTGAGAGACATCTGGGCTCTGTCTGTGCTCATAAAGGAAGTGTCTGATTTAAAGGCCCCTTTTCAAGTACTTGGCATTAGCTAGGAGAGAAGCAGCAACTGCTTCACTCTTCTTTCTGAATAATAAGTAGCTGGAGAGTCAAAGATGGTTTATTAGGCTGGAGACTGTTTTCAGTTCCTCCCAAATGCTATGACAGAAGTGCCCCTTGCAGAAGCAAAGAGAAGCATCCATATGCAGATAAATAAGGGTGCCACAGAAGCTTTGAACTGCAGCAGCAGCTCTGGTACCAGTGTGAGGCATCAGCACCAAACAGCAGCTTTTCAAACTCTCAGATGTGTGAAAGTGAGGGATCCTTTGAGGCAGGGCAGGAGTGTGACATACTTTCACAACGCCAGCACTGGGAGGGAGGCAAGTCTGCATCTCTCCTACCCGTGCCTCCGAAGCCAACACTCAGCAAGCCCTCTCTCAGCTCAGAACCAAATCTAATTCAAAGTTGGGATGACATTAAACTCTGTGAGGAGGAGCTGGGTCAGAGAGAGGGTCGGCTTTATGCAGTAAAAAGTGGGGAGGAGCAAATGCTGGAGTGGAATAACATCCACAGCTGGGTTAGGGAAAGGTATTTGAAGGATGACTCTGGGAGGGCCAGGCTTGCAGCGTGACCTGCTGCTCTCTGACACAGGCTGTGCTTTGTTCCATTTCCTGCTGCATCTTGCTCAGACACATGGCTTTCCACTTCACTTGGCAAATACGTGATTTATAAAGATTAACATGTTGCTAGCCCATGTGCTGGAAAGCTCTTCCAAGGGCTGTGAGAAAGACGTGCCTGGAGGGTGGCAGGCAGGGCGTGCTGCCTGGTGAGGGTACTGCTTCTGAAAGTGCACCTGAGCTGATTTTTTAAATTGACTGCATGTAAACAGAACTGCAGCCTGTTTACAAATAAGCTAACCCAGAGCGACAGCATCACCCAAATGGTGCAGCACAATTTGCCCTTTGCTTGGCTGCTTACTAGAGAGATTTACAGGAGTTAAAAGTACATTGGGATTTGACCATCTAACCATCCCAAGGTCATGTGTCTGCTTGCCAAGGTCTTCTTGCACTGGCTGGACACCTCTTAACTCTAAGAACTCTGTTATTTCTGATTTGTTTTGAGCTGTATGAATGGAGGCTGACTTGAGGAACGGCACTTGCCTGGAGGAGAGGGCTGACTGGCTGGAATATTTGCTTTGTGGGAATTAGTGCTGATACAATGATGAATTACCAGCACTGGTGGTGACGATTCTGCTGCCATGGCAAGGAGCAAACAGATGGCAGTGCCCATATGTGGGAAATCCTCTGGAGAGCTCAGAGATCCTAAGGAAATGTCCAACAGGCCAGGTGCTGAACCTCACTTTCTGGACTTGCTCAGCAACCCAGGAGCCTGTACTCTTTGTGGCCTTTTGGGTGTGATTTTAGGTGAAAGGACAACAAGGTGCCAGCTATTAGCTTCCACTTGCTGGCTGTGACCATTGAAATGCCAGTGACACGTTCTTGCCAGAGCCCCTAGAGCCATCGTTGATGCCAGCCAAAGCATCGAGTCTTATCTGAAAGTCCAGTGTGTAATTATGGAAGTTAGTTCAAATTTAAATCCAAAGAACTTGTCTAAATGAGTTTGGAAATGCAGGTGGCATTCAGCAAGCATGGGAAACTTTTCTTCACCTCTCTGGATGTGCACAGAGGATGGTTTATTTGTATAGATACAGAGATGAGAAGGGATGCTGGATGCTGTGGGCTGGATTCCTTTTCTGATGCTACCAAAAACCTGCATTTAGTGCTGCCACTAAAGGTGTTTAATTCTGTCTAAGACATGGGCATTAAAAAAATAGCTTACTATCTGCTGGGGAACTCTTAACTGTTATGAAACATAATCCAGCTGTATGAGAAGGGATTCTGGATGCTGGGGGCTGGATTCCTTTTCTGATGCTACCAAAAACCTGCATTTAGTGCTGCCACTAAAGGTGTTTAATTCTGTCTAAGACATGGGCATTAAAAAAAATAGCTTACTGGGGAACTCTTAACTGTTATGAAACATAATCCAGCTGTAAATTTGAAAAGCATTTTTCACTTTTCCTCTGAAGATCTTTGGTGTCAGCTTCAGCTCCACCTCATACCCTCAGCTCCCTCCATCACTGAGGGAAGCAGGATCCAGTTTTGGCCGAACTGTGGTGAGCAGCAGAGCCTCTCCTGGCACTGCCAGGCTGCTGCTGAGCCTTTGGCACTCTGTGCCACACTGTCCATGAGTGCCAGGCTGTTTCCCAACTGGCAGCGGTCACTAAGCAGCCAGAGCAGCTGCCTCCAAGGTCCATTCTTCTGTGAGAGATTTATTGCAGCGAGCAGAGGCGCCGGGATGTGATAATTGCCTTCATTCCCAGACGAAGACCCTGAAGAACAAAAGCCAGTTGCCCGTGAATCCATGCTGTGATTCAAGCATTCACTTGGAGGGGAGGAGTGGGAACTGGCTGCCTGTTGCCGTGGCAAAGGTGAGCGGGCATTAACCAAAGGAGCAGCTCTGTCCTGAGGTGGGCAGCGCTGCCG
>NW_008626642.1:0-1901 GCF_000691845.1 Merops nubicus | reverse complement strand
CATGCCTACTTGGACACAGTTGGTGGGGTGAGAACTTGCCATGATGTTGTAAGGACAGACTGACTGGTTTTGTTCTTGTCACCAAATATCCCATGCTATTTGTGTGTCCAAGTGCTTCTGTTGGATGTGACTGGACCTACAGCAGCAGGCTGTTTGTGCATCTGGGGTTGGAGCTGTAGTCTTGTCTTCTGTCTTTTAGCAAAGCAGCAAGCAACAAAGTGTGTTAGGAGCATGAGGAGGGCCAAGGGCAATAATGGTGTTGTGTTTCGAGGCAGGCAATGATGTGATGCAAGGGAGAGTGATGCCTTTGGTGATACGCATGGGTTATGATGTCCCAGGGAGGCACTGGGCGCTGCCAGGTTGGAGTGTAGGGAGGCAGGTGTTGCCTGAGACTGCATGTTGACATGGCAAGGTGTTGCATCTGGCTGAGCTGATTTTCCCACTGCAGCCCTCATGGTACAGAGCTTTTGTGTTGGGAGCTACAAGGGTGTTGACACCCATGCTTTGGCTACCACTGCTCAGTGCTTGCCCAGCACCATGGCTCATATGACCCCAGCTCAATTACAGAGCTAGTACAAAGGAGGAGGGGGCTACCCCTTAGCCCTTGGGAGCAATGACTAGTTGTGTTGGAGCCCTGCTTGCCAGGAAGGGGTCAGACATTGCCTGGTAATGGGAAGCAGAGAATAAATCTTAAGGTTTTTTTCTCTTTGCTTCTGTGTGTGGCATTGCTTGGTGTTGCTTAGCAAGGAAACTGCCCTTGTTTTCACCCACAGGGGTTTTGTTACAAGCTTATTTTTCTTCTGTGGAAGGAGAGGAAAGGTGGGGCTTGTTTTCACCCACAGGGGTTTTGTTAAAAGTTTATTTTTCTTCTGTGGAAGGTGGGAGCTGGTGATAGAGAGGCTGGGTAGGAATCACTTGCTCTGCAGGGAAAGGGTTATTCCTCTATGTCTATTGACATGTAAAGTGTTGCAGGGTGTCCTGAAGGTTCTGGGTACTGGGAGGGTGTTGTGTCACAGGGGCTGGCAGGCAGCTGGGGTCCTGTGCCCAGGCATCCTCTAGTATTTGTGTGGGTGGATGAAAAGTGGGATGGAGCCTGGCACCCTTGCTTGTGACCTGGCTCAGATAAAAAGAATTGTCTGGCAGGGTGTTGGGAATTTGATCAGAGTGCTGCATCTGTTTGTGGAATGTTTGGCACAGGAAATAAGGAGACCTCTTCCAGTAGTTGTCCTGGGAGATGGAATGCTGGTGGTTGGAGGACAGGCAGAAAGGGTGGAGGGAGAAAGCAGTGGAAGAGAAGGCTGTGACATCTCTCCAGAGTGGTATTTGAAGTGCAAGGTGATGGTGGGTGGGTCAGTAATAGGTTTCACCTGAGGTGGAGAGGGTTGTGGTGAGGGGAGCAGAGTGTTGTGTCAGTGTCTTCAAGCTGTAGTGGTTGCTGGAGAGGGGAAGTTGTGACTCCCCGCAGCTAGAACGGGAGGTGTTGTGGGGACAGGGGGGGCCTGGGGGTGAGCAGTTGTGTAGCAGGAGAAAGGGTGCAAAGGTGTCTGTGATGAGAGAGAGAGAGGGGGTAGATGGGGGCTGTTAAGAGGGCTGGGCTGTACAGCTGCAGGAGGCTGGCTGTACTGAAGAGAACCTGTGCTAAAAGTATGGAGGCACAAAAAACCACCAATTACCATGAATATCTGTCAACTACCACGAACAACCACGAATTACGGCAAACATCCCCGAACAACCATGAATATCCGTAAACTGCTGCAAATATCTGCAAACATCAGCGAACTACCGCAAATATCTGTGAACATCTGCGAATTACTGCGAACAATTGCGACCAACTGCGAATATCCACTAACTACGGTGAATTACCGCAAATATCTGTGAACTATGCGAATATCTGTGAACTA
>NW_008626641.1:19430-38169 GCF_000691845.1 Merops nubicus | reverse complement strand
GCACGAACATGGGTGGGGAGGACACATGCGTGGGTGGGAGGACACCCGCACATGGGTGGGGGACACACGCACCCCTGTGCGCACCCACATGCGCATACACGGGGGTGGCACTTGCTGCCGGGTGGGTGACAAGGGGGACGCGGGGTCCCCACGCACCCAAAGCGGGGAGCGGGGTGCTGCAAGGGCAGAGCCCAACCCCAGTTCTCTCCCTCGGTGTGGGGCAGCTCACACCCCACATCCTGCCGCTAAAACTGTCCCCAAAACCCCCAAACTGACCCAAAAACGATGAGGGCGTTTGGCAGTGGCAGGCAGCAAGGGGCTGGCATGGGCCGGGGCTGGCATGAACGGGCACGCCAGGAAGACTCGTGGGCTCCCTTTGCTTCTCTTTGCCTGAATTATTTGATTGTTTGTGCATTAATTCCCAATGATCTCGTTTGCCGCTCGGTTTCTCCCTTCCCGGGGGAATTCGCTGGTTGTTTGTCAGGGGTTTCCTGTACACACCTCTGGTAAAAGCCATGGAGCTGACTCCCTGCTTTACTCCAGCTTGGTTTTTTCCACCTTTTTCCATGCTGGGATCCCTGTGTAATTTATTTGGGGGTGTTTAAATTTGTGGCAGGATCAGTGAGACTCTGCTTTCAAACCTGACTCCTTTTAGTAGCTCCTAACCCCCAAACTGCTTTCTTTTTTGGAGCCGAGTGCTGGGTGGCATCTCTGCAGGAGCAACTTTAATGGTGAAACATCTCATTTCTCTTTCTGCTCCACTTTTCTTATCAGCTTATTGCAAAACCCATTTGGCAACCCGCTGCCTTCCTGTGCACAAGGCGAGGAGCTGCAAACCCTGCTCCCGGGGGCTGCAGGCACTGGGGGACTGTTCCCCCAGCGCTGGAATTCTCACTGCCAAAATGGAACCATTTTGTTTCCAACAGGCACGTGCCCGAAGTTCCTCTTCCTCATTTCTATAAAGGAATGTTGGCCTTCAGCCTCTGTGGCTGGTGGGCTAAGGAGTTGCAGTGCAAAGGAGGAGACCCCTAAATATGCTGCTGAGCCCTGGAGTGCATCTGCATCCTGGGGCTTAGTAGGTTATAAAACCCTGAGAAGTATTTTCAACTGTCCTGGCAGTGAGTGGCTTTGCACCGTCTCTGCCCGATGTGATTTTTATCTCTGGTGGTTGGCATAAAGCCCAAGCCATGAATAGTTTGCTGGCAGCAGACCGTGCTGCCGGCCACACTGTCCTCCCTCCTTAACACTGAACATCCCCCATTAAAACCCTGTTGGGAACCGGTCTGTGAAGCAGAGACGAAGAAGAGTCCTTTTGCTCCCATGGGATCCTCCTTATCAAAGCCAGGTATCCCCCAAAGTCCACCCTGCATGGGGTTTGGTGCTGCTTTGGCTTTGCAGTAACTGTTGGTGCCGTGTCCGAGACCGATAATTGCCTTATCCCGGGTTTCGGATGCTGGTTATCTCCCAGGAGGGCAGAGTGCTTTTTGCTTTGCTGGGGGGGTTGTGGTGTTGATGGGTGACTCCCTTGGTTTGGGCAGGAGGCTGTTAGGTCTCAGTGGAAATGTCATTTCACCCAGACACAGTGCTTGTAAGACAGTTACCAAAAGCAGATGATGGACCCGAAACTGGTCCCACGCTCTTCTCCTGGTCCAACCATTGCTTCTTCCAGTGAGCACCAGGAAATCATGGAGGGCAAAACCAAAATCAAATTCCTGGTATAAAAACCAGCCCAAGGCTCCATTCTGTCTCCAGGAAGCCTAAAGGATGTGAATGCCCCATTTTCCCCCTGCAACAGATAAAAACCAAGGTTTGGGGGCTCAAATAGGATCTGCCCCTAACCCCACAGGATCCTGCAGGGTCTCCCAGGGAGCAGGCGATGCCAGGATACAGGGAAAAACACACGGGGAACATCACCTTTGATGTTGGAGAAAGGGAAATGTTGATGAAGGGATTAAATACTGGCCAGGGTGATATTTGCTTCCCGCAGGATCCGTCCCCAGAGACCTGCCGTGCTGGGAATCAAATCAGGTTCAACCAAATGAAGGCAGCTTTAATTATGCATGAGCGCCGGCACCAATGGGTTTAGTGCTTTTATCTAATTTGCTCTCAAGCCACAGTTTTGGTTAATCCGGATTGACTTCCCATGGTGTGGATGAAGGCAGGAGGTTTTGGTACAGCCTGGGAAGTGGAGGCTCGAAGGGGGATTGATTCACAGAGGAATTCAGGGACTTTCTTGGGGAAAATCAGAAATTCCCAGGAAAAGTCATTGGCTCAAAGCAAAACATTTTATCAGACCTACAGACAAAGTCAGAACGTTCATTTGGAGTCATTACATCTTTTTAAGTTACTGAAAAACCCTCTAAGAAACCAGAACTCGCCCATAAAAGTACTTGTAACAGAGAAAACAAATTCAGCTCTGCTGTTTCTCAGCCTTGGGGCAGGAGGAGAAACTGAGGCACAGAGACACTTCAGTAGAGCAGCTCCATTTCTGCCAGCTGGAACGGAGCTGCCCAGTGCCCTTCAGGGTGACTTCTGGCGGAAAAGAAGAGAAAGACGTATTCTTTGTAAGCTTATTTTGGGAGGAATAAAGGTTTCTGGCTGGTTTTGGCGTGAGGGAAGGAGTAGGTCAGAGCTGTGGGGGACAAAAGAAGGAAGTTGCCTGGGGCTCTGGGCAGAGAGATGGGTAAAGTCCCTTAAGCCGCTTAAATGTTTGTTTGGGGTATCTTGGAAACATATCTTGGAGGTATCTGGCCTTGGGATGGCTGGAGGGAAGTGCCGAGGAGCGATGTGGATGGCGGCACTGGGACAGCTAGGGGTGTCTTCAGCCCATGCCGGTGACCAGAGCCAGCCCAGAGGACAAAGATGCTGAAGGTCACCACAGCAGAGAGGAGCCAGATGGAAAGGACAGATGAAAGCCAAATAGTTTGGCCGGACTCAGATTTCAGCCTGGTCCCATCTCACATCTCCCAGCCAGACAGGCTCAGTAGCATCCAAACACGTTGCTTGTTTGCTTTGGTTGGGGAGAGTTTCAACCACGGTCCCAAAGGAGAGGAAAACGATGCCAGGTTGTTTGTTTCCCAGCAAGTAGTTCCTGATCCCGAGTGAGGATTGTGATGAGTCTACTAAATGCCTGCAAATGAGGGCAGGGAAAACACCCACGCTCTCCTTGGCTCTGTTGCAAAGGAGTCGGTGGGGAAGACGTGGTCAATGGATCGTGGTTTCCACCTCAAACAATGGGAGCTGTGGTCACATCGCATGGCTTTGATTTCCCAGGGCTGTGTCTGTGAGGTCCTGCCGGCAAATTAATCCACATTAATTATTTGGGAAGGTCAATTAAACCTCATCAACCCCCCGTGAAAACACGTTCATCGCAGCCGTGACTGGGTTGCGCTTTGTTTGCTGTCGTGACTTGGCCTCTGCTGGCAGGTTCCCAAGCCCAGAATACTACAGGGTGGGTGGTGACCACTGGGAGGGCACCAGGAATGCTGAGAAATGGGGCAGAAACTGGGATTAAAGCCTTTTACTCAGTGATTCAGTGCCCAACCCAAGGTCCCCTTGTGCTGGTCCTGGGTGCTGCTCATCCTTCAGTGGCCTGTGACCTTCTCTGATGACAGCCCCCTCCTGCCCCGTGTTGACTCCTCTAAATATCTGCTCCCCAGCCGTGACAGATACTGTTACGGGAGCGTTTTGGGATGCTGGCATCACATGCACATGCCTGTGGGTATATATATTTGAGGGCACATGGCTGCCAGGATTGCAACGCTGATCTGCCTGGGCTCCTCTCATCACAGGGCTCCTCTCCTACATCCTCTTCATCCACTACAGCGGGTGGTACCTGTTCTCTAGGGGGAAAAAGAAAACCATGTCCAATGGGATAGACAGGTCTGAGGCCATGCTGCAAGGAGAGGGATAGTCCAGCTGTTACAGCCAGGCTTATCCAGACCCAACGTGTGGTCCAGCATGGAGGAAGCTGGTTGGGGCGATGCCCTTGCTGTGCACGGGTGACTGGAGGGCACCTAAAAAGCTGTGTAAGGTCACCTGCATTCCAGGCCAGAGAAAAAAACCTCCTGCCATGACCCCGGGAAGGGGATGGAGAGCTGACGAAGCAGATGCGAGGTGGCCCTCACCAAAGCATCATGGTGGGTTTGCTTTTGGAAGTCGTAGAAGTATTTATCCTGCTTGCCATCTTCAGTGATGAGGGTTTCTCCCTCCCCTCATCCCCACTGGGCTTGGGTCACGGGCAGGGCTGGCGTCGGTGCCGTAGGCAGGGGAAGGGGCAGCTGCCAGCTCTTGTGCCTCCACACACCATGGCTGGCCAGGTCCTCCAGCCACGGATGCAACAGGGCAGGGGATGAGGGGGTGGACTGCAGCCACGGCCCCGGCAGACACAGCACGTTTTGTCCTCAGGATGCTGGCCAAAAGTAGAGGAAAAAAAAATTAATAAAAAGAAATGCTTTTGCATTTCCAGAAGGAAAAGGAGGGAGAGCACAAAGGCAAGGACAAAGAACCCTTGTGAGAGGGGTCTTGCCCTGTTCAAGCCAACCCTTGAGCCCTGTTTGTTCCCTGTCCTGAAGATGGAGACGTGCATCTTGTCACGTCTGTGGCCACAGCAGGGCCCAGGGCAGCCCGTGCTGCCTGCTCACGGGGGACACTCCCCACCTTGGCTTGTGGGTGGGCTTCTAATGCCTTGTTGGGTTTTCTAGCTGGGGTCACAGGAGCCTTCAGGGAGGTGGAAGATGGGGCGATCTTGTCCCCATTGGTGCCTCAGAGCTGGGTGACGGGTTGTCCGCAGGGGACAGGGGGGACACAGATGTAAAAGCCTGGAGAAACCACGTGTAAGGCTGAAATCTCTAGAGCTCTGTGACCCTTCTCTGCACCTTTTAGGGCATCTTGTGTGGCTTCTCTTGGTCACAGTTGTCTGTCTGACCTGTTTCATCAGCTGCCAAGTCTGTGGGCAACCTCTGTCTCCTTGCCACAGATCTGCAAAGCTCAGAGGGAAGGAAGAAGCTGGGGAGAAGAGCATCTGGAAAGTGTTTTCCCATCTACCTAAACATGGCCATCCCTCTCCATCTGCAGGGAGAAGGTTCTCCCTGCAGTTGCCAAGGACTTGAGGGAAGCGAGATGAAGGGTGGTAGGACCAAACTGGTCCTGGCTTCTCATGTTCATCACAGAGTGGTTCCCGAAGTTATATTTGGGGTTTTGCAGACCTTGCAGATTATTCAGGGTGTGAGCGTGTGTGTGGTTTCTGCCCATGTCCTTCAGAAGCGTGAGCCTTGGCCAGCACTGCTTGTGGTCTGCTCCAAGGGAAAAAGCAGTAAAATGGGGGAACCATCATCAGGGATCATGTCCGTGCCACATCTGGACAGGCTGGTTGATCCAGTCCTTGGAGTAAGGACTGGAGTTATCTCCATGTGGTGGGCTGGAGGCACCACTTCACTGCTTCTCCATCTGTTATGTGTTGCCAAGGTGCTTTTTCATACCATAGTGCTTCCCTTCGGTGAGAGATCATCCAGGCTGGCAGTTTCTAGGAGACCTTTACTGCTTCCTTCCCTCTAGGACCTGAATTGGAAGTAGGTGCAGTATAGTTCTGGGTCAAAATGGTACTTGTTGGCAAGAAGGGGAATGCCCATGCCATCCCACTGCATGGTGACTCCAGGTTAGAGCTTAACCACCTGGCTGAGAAGGCTGGTATTACTCTTTCTGAAAAAAAATCACGTTGAGATTTGGGTCAGGGCATATCTCACATACTCATTCAAAGGGGACCTGCAGCATCTCCTGGTCTCTGAGCTCCTCCTCTGGATTCATCTCTCTGTAACCCCGTTTCCAGGGGCTTCCTGTAACAGGGTGCAGCAGTGACATCAGACCAGCTTGTTTTACGGGAAGGGAGACAAATGCATCTTCGTTTGATTCCCAGCTGATGGGCTTGCTGAGCGATCGTGTGTCAGCTGGGCCGTGGGCTGTCCCCAGCACACAAAAGGGCCCTTGTCCCTCCTGACACAGACAGTGCCAAGCTCTGTGTCTGCAGAGACTCTTCTGAGTCCATTTTTCTCGTCTCGATGGGGTGTTCCCATGGATAAACCAACTTTGCGCAAGCATAGACAGACTTTCTGGTGGTGGTGTTGCTGGAGGAGCAGGTCTCAAGCAGGACCAGCGAGGTGGCCACCATCAGCCCAACACTAAACCCGTTAAAAACCCATCATCATTATCAATAACCAAATCAGGCAGAGCCCCTGTCATGGAGAACATGCTCCCTTTGGTGAGGTTTGATTCTAGGGGCCTCTAGATGTTGTAGTGAGGTGAGGTTTGCTCTGCTAGAAGGAGCAGAGGACCTCTGAAATCAGAACTCTGTCAGTCACAGGGATTGCTCATTGAAAAGTAGTTTCCTTTTCTTGCTTTTTCTGCCCAGGGTTTAGTAGGACCCATCTTTCATGGTGCTCAGCTGAGTCACTTCTTGTGGATGGTTAAACACAGAATGATGGAACATCCTTCTGTTCTGTAGCATAGGAGACCAAATTTCTGCATGAACCTGATGGGAGGGCTGGACTGGGACATTGAACTGCGTTGTAGGAGATCTGAGCTGGACTCCCAGGTGTGGCCTGGGATTTGTGGGTGACTTTAGAGCAGCTCAGTTCCTCCTCTGTGTTCCAGACACAAAATGAGGATAAATAAAACTCCTTTTATCTGCTTGACTGCAAGTCCTCCATGTAATTCCTCAGTCCCCCAGACAGTGAGCCATGCTTGCAGGTAGCTTTTGGATAGATGCAGCCAAGCGTTGATGGCAACCTTGACAGGAGGAGAATGGAAGGGTATAGTAATAATGACAGCGTGGACCACACAATGTGTCACGGCATTGTGCCACTGGGGTTTTCCCATCTAGCCCACCTTTTCCAGGGACTCCTTACCTCCATGTCCTTACAGCCTCTTTGCTTTCCCCACAGGGTGATGGCGAATTTCACAACTCCTCCAGCCTGGACCAGGGTCATCAACAGCTCCTTGGACCCACACGATGCAGGAGACAACACCTACAAGTGCGTATTTGAAGAAGACTTCAAGTACGTCCTGCTGCCCGTCTCCTACGGCATCGTGTGTGTGGTGGGGCTCTT
This sequence comes from Merops nubicus, assembly GCF_000691845.1. NCBI lineage: Eukaryota > Metazoa > Chordata > Aves > Coraciiformes > Meropidae > Merops > Merops nubicus. Next base: position 31,066 of record NW_008626641.1, on the reverse strand, counting down.
CCTCAACCTGCTGGCTCTCTATGCCTTCATCTTCAGGATTAAGACCTGGAATGCCTCCACCACGTACATGTTCAACCTGGCTGTGTCCGACACGCTCTACGTGGTCTCCCTGCCCCTCCTGGTGTATTATTATGCCATGGGGGACAACTGGCCTTTCAGCGTGGGCTTGTGTAAGATAGTCCGCTTCTTGTTTTACACCAACCTCTACTGCAGCATCCTCTTTCTCCTCTGCATCAGCATCCACCGATTCCTGGGCATCTGCTTCCCGCTGAAGTCGCTCCAGTGGGGACACGTTCGCTACGCCCGGAGGGTGTCGGTCGTCGTGTGGCTGGTGACGGTCGTGTGCCAGTCGCCCGTGCTCTTCTTCGTCACCACCAGCGTGAAGCGTGACACCATCACCTGCCACGACACCTCCAGCAAGGACCTCTTTGGCCAGTTCGTCATTTACAGTTCGGTGATGCTGGTGCTGCTCTTCTGCATCCCTTTCCTCATCATCATCATCTGCTACTGCCTCATGGCGCGGAGACTGCTGCAGCCCACGCGGGGGATGTCTCGGCTGTCCCGATCCAAAAAGAAGTCGGTCAAGATGATAGTCATCGTGTTGGTGGTCTTCATCGTTTGCTTTCTTCCTTTCCACGTCACTCGTACCTTGTACTACTCCTTCCGGAGCTGGGACTTGAGCTGTGAGACCCTCAATGCTATCAACTTAGCCTACAAGGTGACTCGTCCCCTAGCTAGCACCAACAGCTGCTTGGATCCCATTTTGTATTTCTTAGCAGGACAACGATTTATGAAGTTTAGGGGCAACAAAATGCTATGGAAGCCTCAAAATGAAATGGCTCTGGGCATCGTGCCCAGCAGTCCCCTGGGAACCACCAACGACACAGACACGTTGTCCAAGGATGTGAAATCCTAGCTCTGCCCTGGCACGGCCAGCACCGTCTCCGTGATAGAAGGGTTTATCCCAGCTGTGAAGGGAGGTCAGGATATTTGGAGCACGAGGCTTTTGGTGTTCACGGTGCCTTGGCTTGCACCCCCTCCAGCATGGTCTGTGTTAAACATGCTTCTCTGCTTGTTGCTGTTTCAAAAGTATTTTTTAGGGAAGATGCCACGGTGGTTACACACAAATCCCATATCTCTGCCTCTTCATCCAAGCCCGTTCGACCCTGAGTGGCATCGCTCCAGTAGCGAGGCTGGGTGACCTCTATCACGGTGGCCAAAGCTGCTAAAAAAAAAATATCTCGCCCTGAGTATCTGAGATCATTTTCTAAAGCAGAAACGTTGTGTGCAAAAGGTCTCCCTAAAGAAATCCATCTGCCTTTCTCCAGATTCCCTGGCACGGAGGTAGCGAGAGTTTCTCTGTGCCTTGGCAAGGGAGAAAAGGCTTTTGGTCCGTGAGGGGAGTCAGCTGTGGCTCTGCTAACCAGGTCAATGAAAAGGTCAAGCACAAATACTACCCACAGCAGGAAAGAGTCTCCCACAGCTTTGCAGCCCTGAAGAAGAAATGCTCTCCCAGCTTCAGACCCGGCATCTGCTGGCAGAGCCGGGAGGGGACTCCTAGCTCCGGTCCAAGGGCTGGCTTCCCATTAAAAAGGTATTTAAAAGAACTTTACTGGTACCATCCCACTGGCATTTACTGGTACCATTATACAGATCCCCTGTGGGTTTCTCCAGTGGGATCAACATCTTCCAAAAGACCCGTTAGTGCTTCCAAACAGCAATGCTCACCATTGGAAATCTTTTAGGAACCTGTAGCTTTCTTTCAGCTGCTGACTTTAATAATCGTGTTATTAAAATTTAGGGTGAGCTCTTCACGTGCTGTTTTTAACCCCTTTACTAGTGACTTACTAGTGACAGCAATAGGACAAGAGGAAATGGCCACAAATTATGCCAGGGAAGATCCAGGTTAGATAGTAGGAACAGTTTCTTCCCTGCCAGCATTGTCCAGGGCTGTGCCAGGCTGCCCAGGGCAGTGGTGCAGTCCTCATCCCTGGAGGGGTTTCCGAGCCATGGAGATGTGGTGCTGAGGGACATGGGTTAGTGGAGACTTGGCAATGTTAGGTTAATGATGGGACTTGATGATCTTAAAGGTCTCCTCCGACCAAAATGATCCTATGACTCATGTTTCTAGAAAGAAGCGGAGACCGTTGCTCATCCCCTTGGCTGAGTGCTCCCACATCCTTATGGCTGCTCAGAGGTCACAGCCCTTCGGGACCTTTAGCAGCCTGCTGGGACCCAAAGTGCTGCCCAAATGTTGCTGTCTGGTCTCCTTGTAATCCCTGTGCTCCACTGAAGCCAGGCAGCATATCCCTCACTGACAGTGTGGACCTTCCCTGGGAAATCTGTCATCACTCAAGCCAGGGTTTAGGAGCCATAGCAATAAATGTGGTGCTGAGTTTAACCCCAGTCCTGTCTGGATATGGCCTTGCATCCCCCATCAGCTGGCACAGTTCAAAGTAAACTGGAGAAAGTAACTACAAAACACTTCACCAGAAGGTCCACTTGATCTTTCTCTCTGTTATTGGTGGGTTAGAGAGCCAAGAGCCCAGGTCCATGATTTTCTTGCCCAGCCTTGCCACAAGGATGATGATTCCTCACCCCAAAAATGAAAATTACTTGTGCTGTAGCACTGGAGGAGTCATATTTTGTAAAATCAGCCACAGCTCTATTTTAGGATTAGGCAAAGACTTTTCATCCCGGTTTAGACCATTTCCTCAGACCTCTTCTTAATCTCTCCCATCCCTCCTTCTTATGAAGTGGTTTGGTGCAGATAAAGACACACCACGACGTAACCCGCCAAGTTTGGTCAAGGGTGACCAGGACCATTCAGGGTTAACTGGGAGGTTCGTGTGGTCCCGGCTCTGTGGAGCCGTGGTCCCATTGAGGGCTCCTGGCCCAACCAACAGTGTCACAACCACAGGAGGGAAAGGAGACTGTCTCACCTCTGAGCACCATTGGCCAAAAAACCAGGACATTTGTGGGGTAGTTCATCTCTCCTTGAGTGAACTTTTAGGGTAGGGTTGGGTTAAGACAGGACTTGGACCATGACAGCACCTATTTTTCCTTGTGCCTGTGAAAGGAGTTTGGCTTTATGGGGAGGGTCACAGTGCAGTCACCAGGGCGAGAAATAATTGGGAGAAATTAATTCAACTGTAACGCTGGACTGGTACAAATGTTACTCCAGGCCAGGTCTTGCCTGGTCTCCCACACTTGCCAAAAAACCAGCATGAACACCAAGTTACGTGCTCTGAATAATTCAACAAAAATGTGCTCCAAGTTCACTCCCGTCGTCCTGCTTGGTGATCCCACCTTTCTCTGAGCTGGCACCACCACCTTGGGCAACATTACCAGTCCCATCAGGGGGGTCCCTCTGTGAGCCTGATCTCACACGAGCTGTTGGCACTGTTCAGATGCAGGGCGGTTGGAGAGGCACCAACTGGAAATATCTCTCTCTGTAGAAGGTTATTTTGGTTGTAAAAGCACTAACTTATACTAAAAAAAAAAAAAGGAAGTGAGTTTTGTGACAATGTACATTTTTATTTTTGTAACATGCAAAAACCTCGGATTTCATATAGTATATAAATTTATTTCTACTGTGAGAACCCTTCTGCCGTCTCCTCTGATATGTGCAAAGAAGAGGGGATACTGGGGATAGAAACTGGGTTGTTGAATGTCATAGACATATTTCAAGCTCCAGGTACAGCTGTCCACATGTGGGCTCCACAGTAGATAGATGCCTCCAGTGTCTGAATCCCTGTAGGAGTCCATGGAGGAGGTGGTCTCCCCAAGAGACAGATCATCCTTGCTCAAGGTCAGATGGAGTTGAGATGGAGAGGGCTGCTAGAGCACCCCCAAACCCAGCAGCTCAGTGGGGAGGGTTTCACGTTGTGTCTCCCCTTTTCCAGCAAAGCCCAGTAACATAGCTGCTTGTCCCATGTCCTTGTTTCTCAGAGACAGCAAGACCCAGAGGAACAACTCAACCGTCTCAGATGAGAATGTGCTGCAGGGACAGATTGGAGTGCTCTAGTACACCCCAAGCTGGCTCCTTATAGCAGGTCAGAACAAACCTCTGGACCTCAAAAGCCACCAAGCAAGTCTTCAGTCCTCTCTCTAACCCATCCCCAGTGGGGTCGTGCATCTCTTTGCAGCATGCCCATGGACATTGCTCTTACACCACTGCAAGAGGCTGACCCAAAACCTCTGATTTACCCCTTAAAAGTCTGGCAAAGTACATTAAGTAATTCCTCTCCCATCCCGTAGACCATACTTTTTTTCTTGGTTCACCAGCACCAACCAAACCGAGAGGTTTCACTTCACATGCTGAAACCTCTTGTTCTCAACAGCTTCCGACCTTCCCCTGCAGACACCAGAAGCTCTCCTGAGCCTAACCACAGTCCCCATGAGAAAAATAGGCTTTGTTTTCCATTGCCATTTATCTGCCACTTGCTTCCCATGCTGACTTTTACTGTGCCTTCTACTGCCAACAGGATGAGTCTTTTAGGACACATTCATCTCTGCTGATGAATTTATTACAAACTGATCAATTTACATTGAAATCTGCTTGGCTATAATCTTCACAGATCAAATTCCTTCGCTGTCATCCTGAAGCCAATTTCTCTAGCCTTCAAATTAGCATACACCTCATCTCCCAGCAATGTCTTCAAGATGCAGACACAGTACCAGCCTCATCACCCTGTGGTGTGGGACAGAAGCACCTCATGGTCCCCTGCACCATGGGAGAAAGCTCTGTTTTGATTTCTCTTTTAAAGAACTTTCTATCCCTTGTACTTGTTAAGACATAAAAACTCATAAAAAGCGCTTAAAGCCAAAGAAATCACTGCAAGCCCCAAAATTGCTAAATGAGAATCCCTCTTGGTTTTCAGACCAGGTTTTGGAGTCCTATCCCAGGGTGAATTCCATGTGGACAAAGGGCTCTCACGTTAATAGCTTTAGCTCCTGGGTTTTACAGCATCACACCCGAGTTTTTCCTGCAGGGACTTCTCTGCAGGTCATGCCAGCGCTGACTGGTGTGACTCACACAAACCCAGGAATGAGCATGAAGCAAGAATAATACCCAATGATGTGGAACACAGAGGTTATGCAGTTACTTCAGAGAAACAAAAGAAAACAAACCCCCAAACCACTTCTTCTAACTATCTCAGCACTGGGAGCAGGAAGAGAAAGTTAAGAGCGTTGATGTCTCCCTGCCAAGCAAACAAATGTACCCTGTGAGCTGGAAGGATGGAGGCTTCCTTGGGACCTTCCCAGCATCCAAGCACAGGGCTTTTCCTTCCTGATCATGCTTTTCTAGCAAGTAGACCCTTCATCTTGCACATTGTTACTGTAAGACACTTGGTACATCCACTTCTTTTTCAAGGAGTGTGTCCTGGCTTCATTTTTCTTCTGGTTTTCCTCCCTGGTGCTTGATTTTCTAAAGAAAAATTCTGTCCTTCCAGGTCACTTCTGATCTAGTTGGACAGTTCAACAGAGGGACAAAGTCTCTGCGCTACTGAGCTGCTCCTATCTTTTCTCCACACGAAGGAGAAAGAGCCACAGGAGCCCTCACCCAACAGCTCAACCTTTATATTAGCCACCAAAGAATCCACACCCACTTCCCCCACACTACAGCCTGTGGTGGTTTGTCAATGAATCCATCACACCATCGATGGTGAGCAAGGAAAGGTGACAACTGGTGCCCCAAAGCCACCCAGGAGAGCAATATGGGGTTCAAAGAGAGGAGATTCCCAAATCCTGCAGACAAATGACGTTGCTGCAGAAGCTCCCCAGGAGGGCTGGGCAGAGGCAGAGTTTTCTTTGGAGGAAACCAAACCAGCGGGAGTTTGAAATAACACGCCAATCAATCACCCAGCTTTGTGAGGAGTTTATTTTAAGGCTTTCATGGGTTTAATAGCAATATTTGCAGACTGCTTGGCAAGTGAATGCTGGGGAAAGCCTGGAAGCCTAAAATATCCTTTTCTTTTTTTACTTTCTTCCTAAATGCCTGCAATTTTAAGCACTGGCTAAAGACCAACATCTTGGTGCACATTTTAGGGAGCAGCTGGACTGTCACACTGTGAATGCACCCATGTGCACACATGCGTGTGTACATAAGGACGCAGAAGCCCACAGAGCATCTTCCCCACCTGTGAGCCCTCATGCCTGCCCTCCCAAGGGCACGGGAAGGCATGCAGAGCAGCCCTTTGTACCCCAAAAACCTCCTTATTTCTACAAGAACAACAACTCTTCAAATCCTCCCAGCAAGATGAAAGCTGCCTGGCTGTGGTTCATCACCCATGAGATGAGCTGCAAGGTCTCAGCTTGGTGCTGGATGCTCATGACTTTGCAGGAAAGCATCTGCTGAAGCAGTACCCTCAACATTCCCAGTCTTGACTGCATGGGTTTTGCAGCTCTGTTTGATGCTTCTGGTAGTAGAGCAGGAGATCCCCAACCAGATACTCCTCCTCCACTTCTACCACCCACCATGAAAAGGCAACATCTCACAACCCCATTTCCAGCCCCCTGCCCCAGATCCTGGGAGAGCCCTGAGATGCCCTCAAACCACCAGCCTTCCATCTGTGAACTTGGAAGGAAAGGGGTGAGGGGTTTCCAGTTGAGATCCCAACTGGCAGGATGACCAGTAGGAGACGCTGAAAGTTGAAGGTGCATGGAAGACTCTGGTCCCTGTAGTGCAAAAGCCAGACCAGCATCCTATCCTGGTTTCCAATAGAGAAACCATTTAGCTGAGCAGGCTGAAGCCTGCTGCAGCAGAGTCCTCTGCTGGTGCTGAGGGGATGTGGCAGAATGGAGCAAGAGTCCCATGTCCATTCCAGGAGAAAATGGGGTCCCTCACAGGAGAGTTAACAAAGCCCTAGGAGCACCCCAGGACCACACCATGGGATGGGAGCAGAGTCCCAGGTGAGAGCACCAGGGTGCCAGTGGTGTCCTTGTCCTGGTGACTGGATTTCCACCCAGCCATGCACAACAGCTAAAGGTAGGGTCTTCTTGGTTTTCATCCACGGCACTTCCCAGGGGATAGATTCATTTTCCATTTCCTTGAAGTTCGTAGAATCATAGGATGGGTTTGGGTTGGAAGGGACCTTTCCAGGTCATCCAGTCCAACCCCCCTGCAGGGAGCAGGGACATCTGCAACTAGAGCAGGTTGCTCAGAGCCCCGGCCAACCTCCCCTGGAATGGTTCCAGGGATGGGGCAGCGACCACCTCTTGGGGCAGCCTGGGCCAGGGGCTCAACACCCTCACTGGAAAACATTTCTTCCTTTTCTCTAGTGTCCATCTCCCTCTTTTAGTTTCAGACCACCCCCCTTGTCGTGTCCCAACAGGCACTCCTAAAAGCTTCCTCTCCAGCTTTCTGAGAGGCCCCTGGAAGTCCTGTCAGGCCCCCAGAAGGTCTCCCCAGCTGGAGTCTTCTCCTCTGCAGGCTGCCCAAGCCCAACTCTCTCCTGCTGGGCTCCCAGCAGAGGGGTTCCCCTTGCGTGACCTGACGTGCAGAGTGTGAGACTGGAGGGGATCAGCCTCTCCTTTGTGACCTGTGGGTTTAAGGACAAGGAAAGAGCCTTGTCACCACCTGCCTTTCATCCAGCTGCTGACCCACCACGCCAGCTCCATTCCTGCCCATGTGTAAATTCTCAATGTTCATTTAACATCCTTTCATCCTTTTCTCATCAAAACTGGGGCAAGCAGGTTGGAAAACAACCAGCCACAACTGGGAAAGGAGCCCAAGTGCAAACCTGAGTGAGTGGATGGAGGTGGAGGCTATTTAGGACCCACATTAGGACCATTAGGACCTTGGTATCCCATCCTTCATGATGGGAATTTGCCACTATCTCCACATTTGGAAACAGTTTTACTTTGGAAAGGTTCCCTGATCAACCATCCATGTGGGCTATGAACCTCTCTGCACAACCTCACCCATGGTCGGACCACTGGACCAGTCATCCCAGTTCCCTGTGTGCTCCTGCAATGCCATCAGTGAAGCTGTGAGCCCAGCACTGGGATGTGGAATGCCAGCCAAGCACTGCCAGGTGCCTTCAAACCTCTTCTACTGGGATGCAGGAAGATGTGATGCCCTTCATGAGGTAAACAGCTCCACCACCCCCAGCCGGATGCGGTTCTTCTGCTCTTGCTTCATGACTGAATGCATTTGTGCAGCCTGGCAGCTGGACAAGATGCCATGTGGGTGCCAGCACAGCCTGTTTGCAAATAGGGTGCGGGTGCAATGCACTGGCACAAGCAGATGTTCTTAGTGGCTTGTTAAACAAGTCCATCTAGTCAAAAATGAGCAAACGGGCCTGAGCACCTTGGGGTGGGATTGCAAAGCAGGTCATCACTCCTGGGAGGCAACTTCCCTGCTCAGAGGTTGGCCACATTCAGTTAGCAGATGTTCTGGTCCTCCTTAGGCAAAGGATTCACCAACCTCAGCTTCTGTGCTAGGAGAGAGGGATGTTACTGTGGCCTTTAGGGAGCCGTTGGACACCTCAGAGCTCGCTGCATGCCCTCAGCCCTCTGTGCAGGACCCATGATGACAAAGGGAGGGTGTATTTCCCACAGTCCAGCTCCCCAGGGGGATGTACCCCACCTGAGTAGTCCCCCAAGCATTGGTGGAGGGCACAGGAGCCTGGCTGCCCTTCCATCAGCTCTAAGGAAAACCACAGGACCCAGTCTGGTAGAGCCACCTGAGTTGGTGGCACCTCCACTGAGGTTGCTGCCTAGAGTCCCTCAGGACAGCATCAGACAGGATTTAGGAGAGGGATCCATGGAGGTCTTCAGTCCCATCCCCTGCTCAGAACTGGGCTAGCTCCAAAATCAGAGCATCCTGGACATGACTCAATGCACCCCAGATCTGCATTTCAAGGGAGTGGGTGGATGACCCAGAAATACCTTTTCCTCTCCAGTAGGTGTCAAGAAAGGCTGGCTGGCCAGCTGGGTGTTGTTAAGTGACATAAATTGCCCCCAAAGAGCCTCTGAAGCACCCCTGGGGATCTGTGCTCAGCAAGATGCCGATATGCCGATGTTTCACCCCTCCAGCATCCCTCCAGGGTTGGCTCACGTGGCTGAGACTTAAAAATAACCCAAGGGGGGTAGGGGGCAGGTGGGCACCTCTGTCACTGCACTGTCACTAACGTCACCTTTCCCAAACCCATCTGCATGTCGATGCCAGCTGTGAATTCTGCCCAGCCCACCACAGCGGCGCGAAGGCATCTGAGAAACCACCATGGTTTGCTGAGCAAGTATCAAAAGCCCTGGAGCAGCCTCCCTGCTGATGCCTCCCCATCTGCTCTTCGTTAGGCCAATGAGCTGTGGGCTCCTGGGTGGGTGGTCTCGGCTTGGGGACCTCTCTGTGGTTGGCTCCCAGGGTGATGCGTCAGGAGTGGGGAGTAATGACAGTGCTGGGGCGGAATTTTGGGGATTGTGGGCCTGGATCGAGCAACATTCATATGGATGATGCTTCCAAGCCAGGGCTGTGGGCAGCAGCGGGTGCCCGTGTCCCTTGGCCTCACTTCCAGCTGGTGATTAATATCCCACCGTCCTGAGCCTCATCCAGACTTTCTCGGATCATTTCCTAGAAATCCATCATGCCTTCCCAGGCAAAGCTATCCAGATGTTGCAACCCACCTCTGCATTTCGGTGTCTGGTTGGTGATGCAAGGCTCTCTTTTCTGCAGGGTGAAGGCTGGAGGAAGAACAGCACTTTATGACAACCCCTTTTAGCATCAAAATGTCCCTCATCTCCAAAACATTTCTTTCTTTTTGTCCCAATTAGCAAGATATTCCCGAGTTGTAGTCACTCCTCAAGCATCTCCAGAAAGTAGCTGGGTTGAACTGTGATGTAAAAATCGATTTGCAGCAGCTGTTCTTTCTCCTGGTTGCCCGTAGATGGAGGAAGAGAGCTTCACCCCTTTGGGTTACCTCCTTCAGCCATCTGGTTGCTGAGGTTTCATGATGTTTTGGGGCTCTCCTTCTCCTTGCTTGGGCCAACCAGATGCTTCTTTTGGGTGATTAAATACCTGTCCTGGGAAAAAAAAAAGTTGGCCATGACCTTCACAAGACCTTGCTACCCAAGGAAGAGATGGTCCCTTCAGGAGCTCACTTACTCTCTTGAGGCATGAGAGATGCTTCATGAAACATGGGCCCAGGATAAACAATGATGCCAGGATAAGCAAATGCAGCTCCTCCTGACTATGGCTGTGCTGGTCCATGAGACAACCCAGGACCCATCTTCAGGATACACATCCCATCGCCACCCTGACCTGAGCAGCCACACCCAATCCACTGGTGAGCATCTCAAAAAAGAGCCGCTTTGGAGGAGTCCAGGTCCAAACCATGCCAGCGATGGAGCAATGATTCATCTGCACATTTGCAGCCCAGGTTGCTTGGATCCAGCCAACAATGTCCAAGGAGGCTGAGTCATGCTGGGTGAGCACCACAGAGAACCAGGGTTTGAAGGAGAGAAAGATTTGCTTCAAAGAGTTGTCCTGCTGCTCAGGGAGCAACATTAATTGGGGATGGAGATATTTGGGGGTGAGTAACTCAACTCCCAGAACATGTAATAATTTTTGGAGATATTAATTATTTTCTTTCAAAATGGAGTGGTTTGTTTAGAAGGTGCAGAAATGTTCCTCTTCCCTCTCTTCTGATACAAATCACTTGACTTTTCCCACCAAAAAGGCACTTTTTCAACAAGAAAACCCATCTTTTTTTTACCCAAGTGAACCAAAATAGTCAAGGGTTAAAAAAAAAACACAACAGAAACTATTCGCTTTGACCTCCCTTTGACCGGAATCATGTTTTCCTCCCAAATTTTGGTTCAACCACCCAGTCGAAAAATGCCTCCTGCCCCAGCCTCGCCGCTCGGGCTGGCTCTGTGGGTTTTCTCTGGTTGGGAGTTAATGGGATTATTGTGAAACTGGTGGACACTTGCCTGACGTCGAGCCTGTGTGGGAGGAGGAATCGGTCAGAAGACTGTAAGAAACACAATTTAGTAGGAAAAGAGCAAAAGAAAGACTTTGTTGCTTCATTACCCAGCAGATAAAGCGTTCACAAAAGCAGGGACAGACAAAGAAATCCTTTTCCAGTAAGAGCAAATGTTTGCCCTGCACGATGCAAACTGACCCCAGGTAATTTCAGGTTTAACGACATGGTTTAATACCACCAAAAAGAGCCTCTTGTATTTCACAGGCTGTCACCCGGAGATGTCCTACCCACCAGGGGATTTCCTACAGGTATCTGAAGACATCCTGATAACAGCAGTGACACTCTTAAAATGTGCTGTGAAACATGTGTTAGATATAAATATGTATTTATTTATTTTTTAGTGTGTTATGGATTTTTTTTCTCTATATATATTTACATAAGCCCCAGTAATTTCTTTCCCATCGCTGGCAGAGGCCCACTGGGAAAGGGACGGGGGTAGGGACTGAGCAACATGACACCTGCTCTGAATCACACCCTGCTTTTGTGGCTGCAGGACTTTGTGAGACGGAGGTGGGGTTGGTAAACTTGATAATCTCCGGAAAATTTCCCTGCCTCAGAAATTTTCCCACTTTTTGTAACCCCCACGCGTCGCCCTGCCTCCTCCAGGTAGGACGCCGGGTGGGTGATGGAGGATGAGCCACAGCAGCT
>NW_008626641.1:15630-19399 GCF_000691845.1 Merops nubicus | reverse complement strand
GTTGAAGGGTGGCCCAAGCCGTGGTCCCCCCCCCCCCCCATTCTCCACCTCTTGGTGATGGCAGTCTGGGTCTTGGACAGGTCTTTTCTCACCATGAGGAGCTGAATTATTCCTGGGGGAGATCTTCAGCCCCCCCCTGGGCTTGTTACAGTTCCACCTCCTGTCCCTGTGGGACAGCAGGACAAGGGCTGCTCAGAGGAGATGCTAGCAGCTTCTTGCCACCAGGCAACTGAGCACAACAAATTTTATTCAACTCCATGAAGCTCTGTTGCTCTTTGCTGTGGGCTTTGGTTCCTGTTAACTCATTTTTCAGCTTTTAGTGCATTGTTCCCCATAATCCTCCATGCACACTCAAGCCTTCTGCTTGCCGTGTTCATGACTTCCTCCATGCCTTCCCCTTCGGATGTGGCATGGACCTTCTGTAGGAGATTTTCTTTCTTCTAATTGCATTTTTCACCCTGCTGTTTAGCTCTGTCTGCCTTAGGGAACATTTTTACAGCCTTTTTGAATTAGTGCTTTGCATTTGCATCCTCACTCCACTTCTGCTTCGTCTGAAAATATTTCATCGTTGTGCTCAGCTGTTTAATTCTGAGAGGCTTCTCTGTAATTTCCCTTTTTGCAGTTAAACACTACAACAGGAGCTTCTTTTTCTCTGCAAATACTTTACAGTCACTGAATCTTCTCTGCTAAATCCATACTATTCACTAACCATGGCCAGGCAGGGGTTTAGCACGCACCACCTCAAAGCCATCAAGATAATGCCCAAGCATGGTTAACCCTATAGATTGGCCATACAGTTGTCCTCTCCAAGGATGAAGCACACACTCAAGGCTAGATCAGGAGGGGTTTCAGGCCCTGAGAGCTTTAAAGGCTTTTACATAGCAGGAGGGACCTTGAGGAGGTCCCAATCATTGTGGACCTCCAGAAGGAAAGCCTTGCAGCAGACCCATCCAGTAGGACAACTCCACTTGTGACTGTCTCAATACAAAACAAGAAACTATACTGTCTCAAAAGCAAACCTTGCAGAGAATGCCTTTTCCAGATATATCATGACCCAGGCCAAGGTTCAGGAGATCTCACCACCACCAACAATTCCCAGGGCAAGGCTGGTGGAGATAGTGAGAGCCTGGCTGAACTGGTCATCCTGGGAGACCTGACACACACGAGGTGCTGGAACAACCAGAGCTGGAGGGACCCAGGGGGTGCTTCAGACAGGAGCATTTTTCCATGGACATTTCTAGTCTGGGGCTTGGATTTTTGCCCAATAGAGACAACGTGGTCACCGTGCTTAGGGATGAGAGTGCCCTCTGACCGCGCTCCTCCAGGAATAACCTCTCTGGACCTCTGCTCCAGCCAGCAGACTCGGGGCAGAAAGTGACTTTCCAAACACGCAGCCTCTGCCCAGTTGGTCTAAGAGGAATATTTGTTCTGGCTTTGCCTGGAGCAGCTGGCTGTGGGCTAGGACATTTTAACTCCCAGCCTGAGCCTTGGAGAGTCACAGGTCAGAGTGTCACAGCACACCACGTCCCTTGCCCTGATCCTGCCCGTCGCTGCTCAGAGCTCAGCAGCACCAGGAGCTCGTGCATGGCTGCTACAGAAGGAGAGCAAAGCTATGGAGAAGCATCTTCAGCTTCTAGCAGTGCCGGACCTACAAAATTACTTGGCTGGGTGGTGTTTCTGCACCCTTAAGCCAAGCCATAGCCCTTTTTTCCAGGAAAGCTCAAAATCTCCTATTTTACACAAGGCTGTAGAAGCACTGTCTTGTGCAGCTACACCAAAGACCCTCTTCTAAATGCAAAAATATTGTGGGGATCTATAGCTGCTGCTGACATGCATCCAGCTTCCCTTTTCCAGGGGAAACAGTGTGCAACACCTTATCTGGCTGAGCATACGTCAAGAGATAAAAGTCCCATGTGGATATCTTGGGGGACCTCAGAGATGAAGATATCTGGGGGGTTATCAGGGATAAAGCCCTTTCCTGACCACTCAGCTTTCTGACTTCATGGAGAACAGACGATGGGGACATCTCCTTTCTCCCCTAAATACTGTTCTCTGCCACCAGCCTTCCTCTCTACTGTTGTTCTGTGTGGCCTGAGGTTTTGTGTGCAATCCAGAGAGAAAGAAAAAATGGAAGTTCCCCAGGGCACAGAGGGAAGGAGGATGGAGAAGGAATGCTTTCTGATCTCATGGCAGCTGCAAGGTGGCTCCTTCTGCCTGGCTGTGGACCAGGCAGCTTGGGCTGTGCCAGCTGGGAAGCCACAGGGACCACCAGTACAGAAAGTCCAGGGCAAGATGACCTGCAGGACGTGAAGTCCAGGACAGGCTGACCTAGCAGGTCACATCTTACCAGGCTTTTCTCCTCAAGCAAAGTCTCCACAAATGCAGAGGTGGAAAGGGTCTGAAGTGATGTGCCTGAAGCTGCAGAGTCGCAGAGTCAGGATGAGGCCCTGGGGCCCTCACCCAGCATCTTATGATCAAGATCATGGGCAACTAGGAGAAGGAGAACAAGTTCTGTAGGATCTCTGGCTGGATGTGTTGGTGGGGGAATGGGACAGGTTAGCCATGTCCTTATGGAGCTGGAGAAGCTGGAGGCTTTAATCACAGGTAGATTATCTGAGGTCTAATAGAGATTTCTCCCTGCCTTGTCCCCCATGGGGGGGGATTGTTGAGAGTCCATCTCCTTCCTCTTCCACATCCTGGTGGGAACATCACTACTTCCAAGTTTTCCACCTTCCTCCAGATGTGATCAAATGGACTGCCAAGCTCAGAAGTAATTTTTTGTACAGGAACATGCTCCAGTGCGCTGCTGAGCACCCATCCTCCTACAAAAGCCACCATCAGGCCCCCCCAAATCAAACACAGCTGCCTTCAAGAACACAACAGCTTTTAATACATGTTCTGTTATTGGGTTCTCTATCTTCTCATCCCAGCATTTTCCCAGCATTTTCTAGGCATTCCTTGTCCTCACAGCAGCCAGAAAGCTCAAAGTTCATCACTTGCCAGTCTGCAAAGTGGGACAAGCACACCAAAGCCAACAGCTCCTCTCTACCCAGTGGATATTTGTTGTTAGAGATGGTACTGAAGCACCAGCACTGCTTCTTTCCAAGCTCCTTGGTGGGCACAAGCAAAGATTCTGATCCATATTTCACTCCCATTTCTTCCTCTTCTCTGGCATCGTGTCCCAGGCACGAACACACTGAAATGTCCCAACTACGTGGCTGCTACCAGCAGTGAGAAAGGTGGCAGGTGTCAGCCATGCACGTTAATGCTTGGTTAAAATAATCCATTAAAACCAGCAAGGAAAAAGATTTGGTGTCCTAAAAAAAAAAACATGAGGAGGAGATGAGTTCTGTGTTCAGCATCTGGCTAAAATGCTGCTGCTGGTTGTTTGTCCCTGTTATTTTTTCCCAGACAACCTGCTGCCCTCTCTTCCCCTCCAGCCCACTTTAGGGCCAGGATAACTCCACGTTCTGCAGGAGGAACACTCCCCAGAGAAGCATGAGAGGACAAACACTGGGTTTCGGATGTGTTGGTTGTGTCCTTGTGTGTGCCATTTCTAAGGCACTGGTATTTCCCCAGTGCTCCCACTGTTGCTGGTCTTGGGAGGTCACTGTCATTCAGCAATAGGCAGCAAAGAGCTCTGCATAATCCCAGGCCTTATCCCCAAACATTCAGAAGTCTCCAGCTGATGCCTTCTGTGGCATGAAACACTTGCGTTGTCATTTGGAAACAAGAGTCAGTGTTGGGTTGAACCAAGCAAAAGACTTAC
>NW_008626641.1:7262-15599 GCF_000691845.1 Merops nubicus | reverse complement strand
AGAATCAGGCAAATCATAGAATATTTTGGGTGGGAAGGGACCTTGAGAGTTCATCTAGTCCAGCCTCCCTGCAGGGAGAAGGGACATCTTAGAGCCCTGGCCAACCTCACCTGGAATGGTTCCAGGGATGGGGCAGTGACCACCTCTCGGGGAAACCTGGGCCAGGGGTTCACCACCCTCAGCATCAACAATTTCTTCCTTCTCTCCAGTCTAAAGCTCTTTCTTTTAGTTTCAAACCACCCCCTCCTTGTCCTGTCCCAACAGGCTCTGCTCAAAAGTCCCTCCCCAGCTTTCTGACAGGCCCCTTGGAGAAGGGAAAGGCCACCAGAAGATCTCCCTGAATCCTTCTCCTCTGCAGGCTGCCCAAGCCCAACTCTCTCCTGCTGGGCTCCCAGCAGCGGGGTTACCCCCTCAGGTCATTTCTGTGGCCTCCTCTGGCCCCGCTCCAACCACAGTTCAATGGAGAAATGGAGAACGGGACAAAACCTGGATCCCATCAGGGAAGGGCAGAGCTGTGTTTGTCTCTCCCACCCATGTGTGCATGTTCAAAGACAGGGAGAGTTTTAACAACCAGCTCAAAGACACTGTATGGAGATGGAAAAACATATCCAAGCAGGTCATGAAGACCTTCTATGTGCACTGTTTGGAGCAGTGACCACTCGCATCCCTCTCTAGATGAAGGCAGGGGAGCTGTTGGTGGTCCATGGATGGATTTTTGGCCAGCTGTGCTGCGTGGATAGCCTTGTGACTTCCTCAGAGGAGACCTCTTCCCTCCTGCAATGCACCTTGCTCCAAGCACCACAAAATTAGTAGGACCCATATGAGAACTGTAGTCCCCATGGCCGGTAGGTCAGTGCCAACATGCCCAGCCCTGCTGAAGGGCCATTTTTTACCCTTTCTGATCCCAATTCCCACCCCTTGATCCCAATTCCCACCAGCTCCTGAGTCCTGCCTGGATGAAGGTACCAGAGGATGCCCAGTTACAGTTATTCACAGCAGTGATTTGGAACCCCAGGGATGCAAAGGGCAGCAGAGCAAAGCAATCCAGTATGAACATACATGATTTTGGAGCTGGTCCCAGAGGGGCAGGATGTATCCATGCCCCAAGGCTGGCAGCTTGTGTCCCTCTCCTATCTCTGGGGCAGTCCAGGGTCGCTTGGCCCTGCAAGCAGCTCCGTGGAGCTGGCACCTCCCCATGCTTTGCAGCCTGGCAGGGCTTTGCCAATGGCTGTTCTCCTGCTCATTATCTCAGCCCAGCTCCTTGTGCCTGTACCAACCCTTATCTCCCCCAAAACACTCTCCTTGTGCTGATAAACGTGGAGCACTCCTAAACTTGGAGAACATCCTTTCCCCACCGGCTGTTTCTGCAGACTGCACAAGCCCGATGGCACGGGAGGAAGATGTGGAGCAGTGAAACCATGGTTGCACCCATTTTTTCTTCTATTTTTCAACCTTTTCTCCTTATGTTGTCCAGTTTGCCTCAGCCTGGATGCACTGGGAGGGATGGGAGAGGTGTCCCAGGAGGTATTGCTGGAGGAAAGGGACCTCCACCCCCCGTGCACAGAGCGATGCAGGGCTCGGTGGCTTTCCCCTTATCCGTGGTGGGTGAAAGGTGCAAGGTGGCCCTGGAGGTGCTGGGCCAAGCAGCTCTGGAGGGCAAGCACAGGCTGGAGCCAGCAACTGGTGGAAATGGGACTGTTTGGGCTGAGGGAGAAGCTGATTAGAGCTGCCCAAGGCCCTCAGAATGCTGACCCTGCTGCAGCAGCGCGGGTGAAGGGCTGGCGCAGAGGACCTGGCTTGGACCCAACTCTGTTCCAAATGAATCACAGAATGCTTTGGGTTGGAAAGGACTTTAAAGATCATCTTGTTCCAACCCTCCTGCCGTGAGCAGGGACACCTTCCAGGTGCTGAGATCCAGCAGCCATTTTGGCTGTGACTTCTAGAGATTTTAGGGCGTCTCTGGTTGCCTGAGACCCGCTCCAAGCCTTGATCATAGAATCATAGCATCACTATGGCTGTAAAGGACCTCTAGGATCATCAAGTCCAGCCTTCATCTCAACGTTTCCCTAACCACTAGACCATAGCCTCAAGTGAAATATCTACTCTTTTTTTGAATGCTTTTTGAGAATAAGGTGATTGGTGGGCCTCTGCATCCTCTAAAACTGCCTGAACCCTGCCAAACCACTGTTCAAACGCCAATGGCACTTTGTGCTCAGGAGCATGTGGCTCATGACCATCACACCTCCTCTGAACACCTCCCAGGAAAGCATTTGGCTTCAGCCCCCTGACACTTCCATCTGGAGCAACCTTCTCTGGCCCGATCCCTGCTTCACTCCACATCCATGGTGTCGCCTGAGGTGTGAAATGCCCCTTGTGGGAGAGAAAGTAGAAAGTGGGGTGGAAAATTGGTGCTTCTTCATGGCACAAATCCTTCCCCTGGCTCCACGTAACTGAGTAATTTTTCACCTGCTCAGTATTTCACTTGCTTTTAGCCCAAACCATCTGCAACATTGGCTCTTTGTCCTCAGCCTTTCACTTAAACATACAGCCTCCCAAGTCAGGGATTACCTATGTCCAACCAAGGAAGACAATTGCCATCAATGGCAGCAGCTGCAGACATGCCTGTGGAGGAAATATCTAAAGTGAAATAGGCAGGAGAGGCAATTTTGTGGTGTGTACAGATACGTGTACCACACCCATCCTTCCAGCACCATCCTCATCCTCATCCTCATCTGTGAGTGTGAGATGTTCTGAGTGTATGTTCTCCAGAACAGTAGCTATGGCAATGGGGACCTAACTCTCGCAAAAGCCTCGAGACTGATGTTTTCCACAGCCTAGAGAACATCTTTAAGGTGTCCAGAATGGTGAACTTGGCTTGGCAGAGAACCTGGATAAGTATGGATGCCTCTCCTGGGGGAAGAGGGGTTCATCTGCCCTGGTATCAGCAGGCAGATTTCAACCATGGGAGTGTGAGAGGAGTCTCTAGCATTAGAGAGGAGGATACTTCCGAGAAACAGCTGATGTCATCTCCAGAGATGCAAGTTGAGTCATCCTCTGGAGGCAGATGGTTCTCCCCATGGTCTATGGAAGCAGCCTCAAGGCTCAAACATGGACCTTTTGAAACAAATCTGGCTTCATCAAACCAAAATTAGGCACCTAGGATAAATGTCCACTGCATGCAGCTACCCAGACTCTTTGTCTGGAGGGACATAGATGCTTCCCAGAGTTGTTCATCCCCAGCTGTGCCTGTGCTGCCTCTCCAAACCAGTTGGACAGGAGCCCATCTCCCAGAAGAGCAGGTCAAGCAGCTGCTGTGCCTAGATATTTCTCCAGGAACATCCCCCCTGCTTTCCTCATGAAAGCACTGACAACCCTGCCAGCTGTGCTAACATCTGGGCTTTGCAGGAGCACTCACTTCAGAGGAGAGAAGTTCATCCACTTCAGCCAGAGCTTTTGTCTCTGATCTCATGACAAACACATGGTGCTCATCCTCTGCAGCACGTTTGGAGGCTGACTGGGCTTTACTGGGGAGGGAAGAGCAGGGTGACAAGCTCCCCATGTCCTCACAGGGCTACCACAAAGGGTCAAGCAGTCTTGCCTGCAGCCCCTGTGTGTGCTATGGTGGGTGGGAGAAATCCTTCTGTAAGGGCTTGGAAAGGGCCAACATGAGCAGCCCCTCCACCTTGCAAAGCAGTAGACGGAGCCTGGGACAAGCACGTTCTCCTTACACCAAACTGTGGCTTCAAGGACTTTCCTGATCGCCTCCTGAGCACAGGAGAGACTCCCACCCAAACAGGCTTTATCTCCTAAGGGTGTCCTCTTCTCCATTCCCTTCCACAGAGTGGCTGAGGTTGTCAGGGACCTCTGGAGACCATTGGGTCTAACCACATGCTTAAGCAGGACGACCAGGAGGAGGTTGCCCTGGGCCATATCTAGTGGGGTTTTGAGCATCTCAGGGATGGAAACTCCACAGCCTGAGGAGGCAGCTATGCCACTGCTCGAGAACCCTCACAGCAAAAATAATTTTCTCATGTTTAAGCCACATTTCTTGTGTTTCAGTTTGTGCCCATTGCCTCCTGTCCTGTCGCTGGCCATATTCAGAAGAGCCTGGCCATATTTTCTTTATTCCTACCCCTTCAGGTATTTATATACATTATAAAATTCCCCCAAAACCTTCTCTTCTCAAGACTGAACAGTCCCAGCTCTCTCAGCCTTTCCTCATATGAAAGATCCTCAAGTCCCTTCTTCATCTTCGTGGCCATTCATTGGACTCACTCCAGTAAGTTCATGTCCTTCTCGTGCTGGGGAACACCAGAAGCCCACCAGGACACTCAGATCCTGTTCTGCAGAGCTTCTTTGCAGCTGCCCAGCACACAGCCTAATCTGATGCCTGGAGTTAGTCCTTCCCAGGGACAGGATTTTCCACTTCCACTGGTTGAGTTCCATGAAGTAGCTCTCTGCCCCTTTCTCAGTCCTTGGCGAGGTCCCTCTGGTTGGCAGCATGTCCCTCAGGTGTATCAGCCACTCCCCCAATTTTCATATCAACTTGCTCTGTGTCAGGGCTTCCTAAAGGACATGGGGCCTGGACTGGCAAGGCAGAGAACTTTCCAGTCAGGACTCATCCCACCATTCCCAAGAGAGGTGACTAGGACAGACCCACAGAGGGGCCAGTCAGGGTAAGCTCACAGCACCAGGTAAGTTTGTGGTGATGAGGCAGCTCTGAGGCCAAAACAGAGTATTGTCCTTAGGAGCCTGTGGCCAAGCAGGTCCATGGTGGGGCTGGAGATGTCTACAGTGTCAATGGAGCAGGAACTGATAGTCCTGGCCTGAGCTGAAATAGGGGTCCTGGGCCCAAGGGCAGGGTGGGAAGAGGCCCCAGGGGAGGCTGGGCAAGGTGATGAAAGTGAATTAGTGTCCTCAGGCTCCAAACGTGTCTCTCTTCTCTCTCAAGAGGCCAAGACTGATCAAAAGGAGGAGGGAGCAGACAGGATGGGTGAGGACTTGGGCATGGTGCAGATCTCTTGAAGACTTGGCTAGTGAGCATGTCGTCTGCTTAAGATCATTATAGCTGAGAGCTTGAGGGGGTCAAGAAGAGAATTTCCCTCCTGGTTTGGGCCGTGGAAAGTTTCATGCAGGCTTTGGCTCAGTTTCTCTCATTCTGCAACACCAGCTTCAGCTGAGTGGCTCCACACAAAAAGACCCCATGGCCCAAGGTGTTGGAGGTCTTGTTTCTGCTAGGGATTTTCCACTTCCCTTAGATCTTCGTCTTACAGACAGGCACGGGAGGCATTTTCCTCCCTAGCACGTGGACGGCACCACCAGCAAGAAGAACCCATCTCAGGCAGGGCCTTGGGGTGGTCTCACCCTGTCTGATCTCCAGCCATGACACTCAGGAGGGTTCTGGGAAGGCTACAAGGGGTAAAAACAGTTCGGTTCCCCATTGTCCTTGTATGGGAATTTGGATGGAAACAAGTGTGTAAGAAGGCAGCCAAAAGGAAATACTCTGTGAGAGATGTCAAAGTGGATTTAATAACTGTACACAAACCGCCCAGCAGCCGAGAGCGGGAAGAAAGAGGGAAATAGCTACAGAAAAGGACAACTTTACTATTTAAAACCTCCTGAATCGTTCCTACCCAAAAGAACAATGAACTCTTTCTCGCCTGACTTGAAAATAGGGACCTCTGGGAGTCTGCAGGACAGGAGTGCATCGTGCTGTGCCAGAGCAGGCAAGACGTGTAGCATGTGGAAGAGGGACCTTCCCATGTCCAGGATGGGGTTTGTGTCCCTGTGGTACCCGTGTGCCTCTCAGGGACAAGTTTTTTTTCTCCTCAGTGGCATCCCTTCATAGCAGAGATGTCCTGCTGTCTCCACTCTGCTTGAGGTGCACCAGAGCTGGGGAGGGGAGGGGAGGGGAAGTTTTTCACCTGCTCCAGCTGCATTTAGAGAGGAAACCCATCTGGTGTCTTCTCTAGGACCATGTGGATTTTAACACTGAAGAATTCCCAAAGCTGGGCTGAGGCCTCTGACTTTGTGCTTGCCTTGGCACAGGGCCATCCTGTGAGTCATGAACCACTTGCTGTTTTTTTAACATACCCATTCCGGCTCTACTGAATCTCTAAGAGGGAAGTTAATTTATAAGCCAAATCAATATTAACTGCCCCAGGAGGAGGAGGAAGAGAAGGAGAAACCAGCCAGTTAGTTCAGCGTTACCACTGCACCAGTGAGGTGTTTAACCTTTCCTGTTGGTGTAGACACGTCTTCCTCACTCAGCTCCTGGGACAACATGACTGTCCTAAGGACCGATGTGACAGTCCTAGGACCTATGTGGACATCACTGTTCCCTCCAGTCCCTGCGTGATGCCTACAAAGGCTTTCTGGGGATGTAAGAGAGGAACACAACCCACCAGCAACATGTGCTTGGAAGATGCCAAATGAAATCAGCCTGTCTGTACACAGGTCCTGACACCCTGAAGAGTGAGCTGGCAACTTCTCTGATATCTGGGAGTGCTCCTGTGTTAATACTTGGCAAGTGATGGGCATGCAAAGGAGAGAGGAGCAGGGCTGGTCTGCTGAAATGCAGAGCGAGGAAGAGGGATAAGAGGCAATGGAGGAATATGTCCAGGAGCTGACAGGGTGCGACCCAAGCTGTTGAGCTCTCCTGGTTGTTTGCAGACACAAAAACCCTGTGCACACACAGACACGACAGAGGTAAGTGCTGTCTCTGGAAGCTGTCAACCTGAGAATTACCAAAATGGGTCATTCATGTGTTGACTTATGGGCCGTGTCGTACATTTGAAATACTGGAGATCAGGGCATTTGGATGTTCACCCAGGAGATCAGCCTCGTGGGATGCACCTCAGCCCTTATGCTGGGACTGAGCAGAGAGGTATGTTCAGATGTGCTGAGAGAAGACTCCAAGGTGTGTCATGCCCAGAGGTCTTGGTTAGCCAACAGTTGCTTGCACCTGCTCCAGTGGAGAAAAGCAGCATTTCCTCTTGGGTCTGGGCTAAAGGTTCCCAGAAAAAAAGAGATTTAATGCCGTGCTTAATTGCAGCTGCCTGATCACCAGTTTCAGTTGGCCTCTGAAACACAAGGCCCCATTGACCACTAATACTTGAATTCAGAGCCATGTATCTCATGTCTCCATGGATGGAGTCCACCACAGAAACTTTTGAAGATGATCCCATGGCTCTTTCTCCAACCACCCTGCTGAGATGAGCCAGTTTGACCCAAATAGGTCCAAGCCCACCAGCTTCTGCAATTGCAGTTGGTCTTGAAGGCAACATAGCACCTCCATGTCCAACAGAGATTCAGAGTATGGAATAGTCACACCCCCATGTGGGAGATTCTCCTCAAACCTTCCTGGAAACCCAACCAGCTTCTCATCCATCATTTCTTCCATCATTATTTTCCTGTTTTTATTTTAGTCTCAGGTTTGTTACTGTTCAGTTTTCTTATGAATAGGTTTTTCTGAATATCCAAAAATAGAAGATCATGTTAGATAATGACAGGAAGGAAGTGAGAATGCCCAGGGTTACTGGAGATGCTAAATTAGACGTATTTCACAACATTTCTTCTGTTTATGCTGAAGACTCCTCTGGGCCTTTAGCCCTAAGATTTATGTTAGAGCAGCTGCCACCCTGCTGAGGGTTTGATTTTCATGGAGGGAAGGGCACCCAGCGATGGGCAGCTCCCAGCCTGAGCTAAGGGGTTTAAAATGCTGCATGTCTGCCTGTCCCTGAGCCTTGAGCTGGGCCTAAGATGTCTTGGAGGCAACACCACGCCTTCATCTCCTTCTCCAGTGGAGATTTGGGGGGGCCTTTAAGGTGAGGACAATCTTCTGAGCAGGGCCTGTTGGTACAGAACAAGGGGTGATGGTCTGAAACTAAAAGAGGGAGATTTAGACTAGAGAGAAGGGAGAAATGTTTGACACTGAGGGTGTTGAGCCTCTGGCCCAGGTTTCCCAAAGAGATGGTGGATGCCCCATCCTTGGAACCGTTCCAGGTGAGGTTGGCCGGGGCTCTGAGCAACCTGCTCTAGTTGCAGATGTCCCTGCTCCCTGCAGGGGGGTTGGACTGGATGACCTTGAAAGGTGCCTCTAACCCAAACCAGTCTGTGATTCTATGACTGGCAGTGTCAACATGGTAAAAAAACATAAAGGAAAATAAAATAGGATAAAGATGACTAGAATAGGAAAAAAAAGAAAGGAAAAGGAAAGGAAAAGGAAAGGGAATGTAGAAGAAAAGGGAATGTAAAAGAAAAGGGAAGGGAAGGGAAGGGAAGGGAAGGGAAGGGAAGGGAAGGGCAGGGAAAGGCAGGGAAAGGCAAGGCAAGGCA
>NW_008626641.1:0-7088 GCF_000691845.1 Merops nubicus | reverse complement strand
AAGGAAAGGAAAGGAAAGGAAAGGAAAGGGGAAAGGGGAAAGAGGAAAGAGGAGAGAGGAAAAAAATAGTAAAATAAACCCAAACCTTATCTGAAAAATGATTAAGGTCTTATGGATGGGTTGAGGCAGCACAAGAGCAAAATGGGCAAATATCTCACCCAGTTGGGTGCAAGTCACCAGGAACCCAGCAATTTCTGGTTAAAAAAGTAAAATACGCACCTTGGAGAAGTTGATATCCTGCAGAAAGGGTAAAGCAGACACACAGGAGGGAGGCCACAGCTGCTGCCCGCGCTGCCTGCTGGCACACGCCAACGGGAGCAGAACGAGCTGAGCGGGTTTCCCGCGGGTTCCCCTCCTCCCTCCCGCCAACAGGCAGAACTTTCGCTGCCGCCTCGGTTTTGCAACACATCCCCAACGGGACAGACCTGCTTGAATAGTTTGGGCTTGGGTAGGTCTCGGGTGTCCCAGGTGGTGCAGGGTGGATGGGTTGGATCATAGAATCATAGGATGTTCGGGTTGGAAGGACTTCCAAAGGTAATCTAGACCAAACTCCCTGCTATAAGCAGGGATATCTACAACTAGGTCAAGCTGCTCAGAGCCTTATCAAGACTGACCTGGAATCTCTCCAGGGGTGGGGCCTCCACCTCTCCGGGCAACCTATTCCAGTGGTCTATCACCCTCATATTGAAGAACTTTTTCCTAATGTCCAACCTAAATCTCCCCTTTTCTAGCTTAAAGCCATTATCCCTCGTCCTGTCACTCCAAACTCTTGTGAATAGTCCCTCCCCTGCTTTCCTGTAGGCCCCTCTCAGGTACTGGGAGGTCGCTAGAAAGTCCCCCCAGAGCCTTCTCTTCTCCAGGCAGAACAACCACAAATCCCTCAGCCTGTACTCACAGCAGAGCTGCTCCAGCCCTTGTATCCTTTTTGTGGCTCTCTGCTGGACACGCTCCAACAGGTCCACGTCCTTCTTGTGCTGGGGGCTCCAGAGCTGCACCCTGGGTTGAGGGCAGGAGGGCCCTGTCTGCTGATCCAGGAGACTTCACCCAGAGCAGGCTTGGGGGACAACACTCCATTTTTGAGGGTCCCAGAGTGTTTTCTAGGTGTTATCTGCAAGTTGGGCATTTACTCTTTTGTGCAGCTGGGGAAACTGAGGTACAGATTAGGGTCATCACAGCATCGCCCCAGGAGCTCCCTGGTCCACCCTCCTGCTCCCAGCAGTGACAGGCACAGACCTCCTTGCTCAGGATGGTCTTATAGCCCTCCAAGGATGCACCTGACCTCCACATCAGCATCTCCTGAGTATCTGTGAGCATCTCCTGGCCCTGCTCCTGTGCTGGAAAGGCACCCAAACATCACCCTCTGTCTGTGCAGCACCCAAAATCCCAAACATGTGCAAGCCATCCCATCAAAAAAGGTGCAGCAACCATGACCGGTTTGGTCCAAACCCAGACAACTGATGCTCATGACCCCCCAGCATTGTATTTTCTTTGTTATAGTTTCACCCCAGTGTTTGGACAAAACATCTGGGCACCAGCTCTGCTCTGAGGTTTGTTTACAAGATGCTGCCAAGGGTAACGCTGCTCCCAACACTGTTGCATGAGAACCACATCCCTGTAAAAATCAAATTCATCCTGGGAAGCTGTTCCTGTCCCACTCTTTAGTGACCTGCCCCCAGGCCCCTAATTCTTGCTTCTACAGGGGTAATGTTGCCCATTACCTTAAGAAAGGCCCATAGCAAGCCCCAGGTGGGTTTGCTGGAGCTTCGAGCCTTTCTCTGCTTACAGAAAAAGGGATGTAAGGAATTTCTTGATGGATTAGGTGGGGACAAAAAGATGGGAATCATCCCCATTTGAGGATGGAGGATATGAAATGGTCCCCCTGTGGGGATGCTCCTGGCAAAGCCTCCAGCAAGTTGTGGTTTGATCTCCTAGCAAGCAGCACA
This sequence comes from Merops nubicus, assembly GCF_000691845.1. Lineage (NCBI taxonomy): Eukaryota > Metazoa > Chordata > Aves > Coraciiformes > Meropidae > Merops > Merops nubicus. The sequence goes on along the minus strand of NW_008626641.1, from coordinate 5,145 downwards.
GAATAATGCATTATCCATAAATCAAGGAGTAATAATATCAGGGATAGCTCCAAAATCTTCCTCTAAAATGTTACCATCACATTTGGTTCAGCTGAGTAGAAACCTCCAGCACTGGGGGTGGGTTACCCACCTGTAATTGTCAGAAAGGAAAACTTATATCTAAATGTCATCTTTTTTCCTGTAACTCTGCTCTTTTCCAGAAAAAAAAAAAAAAAAAGGAAAAAAAAAAAAAAGTAGTTGCTTTTATATAAGAAAGAGACAAATTCTTGGAATTAGAAAAACCAGGCTTGTGGCTTCCCCTTTCACTCTCTTCAAGGGCATGGCGTGATCTTCTGAGAAGCAGAACTGAAAGGGAGAAGTGAGGACACGTGAGTTGCTCCACGCAGAAAAATTTGTCAGTGATGCCGGACGTGAAACAGATATTTCCTCCCAAAATAAATGTCCGGTTTGGTCGCCTTTGCAATGGAAGGAATAGGACACTGCGCCACAAGACACTGGCCACAGTGGCTGGGTGGGATGGACCTACCTGCAGGCAAAGAAGAACCAGCCCAAGAGTTGAGCGAGTCTCTGAGTGCTCCTGGGAGGAAGATGGTCCATGCTCTGAGTTTTGATCCCTGGAAAATTTTGATCCTTATGGGAGATGCCTCATGACTGAATGCTATTCTGGCTGCTCAGGAGTCCCCAAGGTTGCCATCATATCCTCACAGTCCTTGGCAAGGTGGGCATCCTGACTCAACAGCATGGGTTTTATGGTCTTAATGAGAAAAAAAAAGAAACAGCAAAAAACTTAAAATTCCCGTTAAAGAAAGGCACAGACATAATGCCTGGACTAAAAATTGCACATCCATCCAACCAAGAGGTTCGAGCCATGGTTTGGAAGTCCCAGGTGAACTCATCCCATGCAAAATCGCTTACCGCTTGCTGCAGGAGCACAGAACTGAGCATGGGGCTCCTGGGGAAGCAACAAGAAGTTGCACCAACAAGTCATTTTTAATGTAAACATTAAGTTTGAGAAGTCCAAAATTTCTGAATTCCTGGTGACTTACACCCAGTTAGGTGAGAAATTTGCCCATCTCACCCTCATGCCACTTCAACTCAATCATAAGACCCAAGTGTTAGGTAGCCATCAGGGAAGTGTTCCTGCAGTAGCATGTGGTGGGACACCTGTGTTTGGCCCTGGTTTATGGTGGTGGACCATGATCATGGAGTTCCTCAGATTGGCTCATGCTTGAGATGCTGGTTTTCAGCCTCAAATAGCTATTTTAACACTAGGGTATGTGGTCCTGCCGGGATGGTGGTACCCCAAAACCAGGCATCTCCATCAATGTTTCCATCCTTTGTCCCTGTTTGTAACCAGAGGCAACCCTTTCCCAGAGAAAACTCTCCAGCTGGAGAACTGCCTCTGTCTGGTCCAACAGCCAAAGCAAACAAGCTATCAAGGAAACAGCAACAAGTTCAGCGAAGTTATTTTAAAACTTTCTGGATGGGAAATACAAGTGCTACCTGCAGGTCTTGTGTGCTTTGACCTCTTTATTCCTCCCTGTGGACATGGTCCAGAAAGAGGAGTGGCCTGGGGGTGGTGAGCCAAAGGGACATGGTGTGCTCCTCCATCACCCCCTGGGCAAATGGTATCATGGCCAGATTCTGGGGGCCCCCATGGGGATCTGAGCCTGCTTATGGACACCCTTTTATTGTCACCTGATACCTGGACCCATCCCTGAGGCTGCAGGCAGAACCCAGTTCTCCCAGCACGTTGATAGTGGAGCAGCTCCATGCTGGGTTGCACCTCTGCTCCATACCATGGTCTTGCACCACGGGGGATGGGGACTGTGGGTGTTAATAAAGAGATGTGTTGGTGAGAAGACTGAGATGACCATCACTGTGCTGAGCCTCACGAGCTCAGGCCTCTGCCAGGGTGGGAAGATCCACAGAGGGGGGAAAACCCAAAAGTACTGGGTGATCTGCTGGCATAGGAAGGACAGGAAGATGCTGAAGGAAGGCTTGTGACTGAACTGGAGGTGTTTGGTTTCCACTTAGCCATGCAAAGTTCAGAGATGTCCCCACCCCAGACCCCAGCCCTGTCCTCAAGGGAGAAAGTGCAGTTGTTTGTGAAGATGAGGCAGAGAGAGCATACAACCTCCCTCTTTGCAGAGCCTCCTAGCAGAGGCAATGGAGAAGACCTCCCAAAAGTGGCCATAAGACGTGAAGGTCCACCCCAGAAACCTCTGTCATGAGACCCCAGCATACCCCAAGCTCTGAAGGCCCACACATGTGAGTCTCAAAATCTCCGTTCCCAGCCTGTTTCACCAGCAGATGGAAGAGGTCTCCTGCACCCAGACCACCTCTCAAACCCCCTCCACGTTCCCCCTCCTGAAGTCATGGATGCAACTGGAGCCTGAGACACCACCCATGTCGGGATACTCCTGCTCCGTGATGCTCCCTGAGGATTCCCAAGCAAAGAAAAGTGGAAGTGACCTTAAAGTCCCTGTGGCACATCAGGATGCGCCTGTGAGAGGAAAGGAAGCCTGCAAAGATCAAGGCATTAATCATCTATGTGCTGGGGGAGGAGAGGCTCAGCAAGCCCTTCCTGGCATCCACAGGGCTCGAAGAGAGCAGATTGGAGAGGAACACGAGCTGAAACACACTTCTTGAGAAATGCTGAGGCATAGGAGCAGTGGGTCAGCTCCCACTTGGAGCAAGGCCAAAGCTTTTTTCTTCTCTGAGTTCCCATCAAAGCCAAGATTTCCCGGCACTCCCGTGGAGCCCTGGCAGAAGGGGCGCGTTGGGCTTACACTGCTGCTGGGACCTCGTCACCTCCAGAAGGGAATTTGGGCTGGATGGCCAGAAACATGGGCCTGGGACTCATCATGGCAATGGAGGTTGACCAGTTTCTCCAAAGCAGAAGTCCAGCAGCGAGAAGACTTGTCTTCTTCTGTTGGGACTTTCACCCCGGGTAGCTGCACTGTTTTGACTGCAGTGATTGCAGCAAGAGGATGGAGGCCACCATCAGAGCAAACCTCAAGAGATGAGACCTTCTCCACCAAACACTTTCTCTACCCAAAACCTGGGGACACAAAGGCAGGTGCTGGGATGAGCCTGAGGTGACCATCTTCTCTGAGCTGATTAAAAATGAGGAAGTTGCCACCAAACGTCACCTCCTCATGAGCAAGCTCAGTCAGGTCCACCACCCTAGCAGGCCGGTGTTGCCAGAAGGACAGGAGAAATTAACTCCAGTTCCGCTATAAATAGCTTTTAGATGTAATGAAATTTTTCATGCACACCATCTCCGTTCTGGTGAGCCACAGAAGAGCCTGAGGCAGCAGGGACCTAGCCTGCATCCCTGGCACATCTGTGCTGGGGGAGAACCTGAAAGCCCTGTAGAACCCTCCCCGTGGGGACCTCCAGCATCCGGCGGTGGGGCCATCCCAGACCTGAGGCTTTTGCAGAGCTTCGGCATCTGCAAACCCACTGCTTTTCCCCGCTGACCAGAGTTGGGGGAGCCCACCCCCAGCCCCCAGACCTTGCCCACAGCTGCTCCTCAATCCATCCCCACCATCCTGCAACCCGCTGGCGACTGGAAACCAGGGGCCTGGTGGGAAGATGCAATTAGCCCGGGCAGCAGCAGCCAGGGTCGCCCGCAACCGGCCACTAATGCGATTACTGGCAGCCTCCAGCTGGAGGAGCAGAGACCAGGAGGCCAAAGTGTCTGGCGAGGCCAGATCCAGCCCCTGGGCCAGGGCCTTTTTGCCAAGGGTTAATCCAATCGCTGAGTCTCCAAGAGGAACCCGGGCTGTTCCCTCACCACGATTATTTTTCCCGATGAGCTTCCTCTGCTCTTTGCGGGGGTAAAAAGAGACGTAAAACTGACGCCCTGCTGGAAATCTCTTTTTCAGCCTCTGGATTTGCCTCTCCTATCCCTGCTCAAGCCCCAGAATGGCATTTTGGGGGGTTCCCAGGTATTCCAGGTGCTGTAGGGCTGGGCTTGATGTTCTTGGGCTCAGAGGAGGTGGCTAGGGCTGGCAGGCAGCCAGGAGCCACTATTTTCTTTTCTTTTTTTAACACTCCCTCCACTATTTACAGTGTCCCCACAGCAGGACAGCTGGGTAGGAAGCGTTCACCTTGGGGACCTGCGAGGACATCCACCGTGCCAGGAGGGAGGAGGAGAAGGACACCAGCTCTTTGTTACGAGCTTGGAGCTTGCCCCGAAAACGTTGGCAGCACCGGAGGTGGGCTAAGTGCTTCTGCTGGTGGCTCATCAGCGGAGCGAGTTGTGTCCGTTCCCTGCTGCACTGCCCGGCTGCGTGTGGAAAGTCCTGAGCTCCCCGGCGGCGGCTGCTGGGGTTGTTTGCACAAGGTGTGTTTTCTGCTTCGCTCTGGGGAAAGACGCTTTCCCCCCTCTGGTTTCCGTCTCCCCGTGGCGGCGGAGGGAGCTGGGAATTTCACGAGGGCACTGAGCCGCTGCCGAGCCAGCCCCGCAAGCCTGGGCAGCCCCGGCATGGAGGGATGGCTCCAGCCTGGCTGTGGCTGCAGACGCTCACGGCTGCTCCTGCCAGAGCCTGTCTCCCCCGTGGCCCTGCTGCTGCTCACGCCAGGATAGAGGAACGCTCCCCTTGTCCTCAGGCAGGACCCAGGAGGGCTGCAGCACCTCGTTCTGCCTCCTCATCCCCTACTGTGCAGCCAAGCCCCTGCCCAAGAGTCTTCATAACAAGTAGGGGTGTTGGCTCAGGGGGTACGTTGCTCAACGAGGTGACATCAGTGAGCCCCCCACACGGTGCTCCATCATCCCGGTGATGCTGGTGGCACCTCCTTGCCCCCCACCCCTATCAAGACCTATCACAAGCCCCTATAAAGGAAGGAAGGGAATAATTTTGAGGGAGATTCAGACTAGATATAAGGGAAAAATCTTTTATAATGAGGGTGGTGAGCCCCTGGCCCAGGTTGCCCCGAGAGGTAGTTGCTGCCCCATCCCTAGAACCATTCCAGGTGAGGTTGGCCAAGGCTCTGAGCAACCTGCTCTAGTTGCAGATGTTCCTGCTCCCTACAGGGAGGCTGGACTGGATGGCCTCAAAAGGTCCCTTGTCATTCAAACTATTGTATGAATCTACAAATTTTGGAGGGCAAACAGGGCTTCCAGGGAAAGGAGAG
>NW_008626640.1:0-8192 GCF_000691845.1 Merops nubicus | reverse complement strand
CACCTTTGCTGAATCTGCCCCTGAACACCAGTAACAGAGCTAATGTCTCTGGATGATGTTCCACCACCTGGTGGAACAGATTAACTATGTCTGACACTGTTGTAAAGTGCAACTGTAACTTTCATCACGTGATGCTGCTTGAAACCATTGGTACATATTAGGTCCCTGCTAATTCAAAATTTTAGTCCTTTTCTCTAACTGCCTTTTTGGTCAGTTGTCTTGACCTCTTTCTTTCATTAAAGCAATAAAATAACATTTTTGCCTGGTTAACACGAAATCTAAAATGAACTTCATGGAATTATAAAATTGTTCTGATTTTTTTTTTTTTTTCCCCCCCAAAGAATAATTCTGGAAATTCTTTTGGTCTGTATTTCAAACCCTACAGAATTTTCAGTATTATAAACCAAACACCTCAATTTAAACTTTAGAAGTTATGTCTCTTAGGAAAATTTATCTCTGAAAATGCAATTAGACTTTATAACACTTCTCTAAAATTCTGAGTTTCATGTTGGACGCTATCTCTAGTAATTTGCAATATTTTTCCAGCCTCAGGAACTCATCATCAAAAGTCTATTAAAAATATGGAAATGGAAATTTAGCTTTTTATTCCTGGTTGCTTGGGGTCAGATTTAATAATTAAATATTTTAATACTTTGGAGCTACACTTTGTACCTCTTACTTGTATAAAGTAGAAAATAATTCATTTTTAATTATACCGTCGATCATTTTGGATAGACCTAATAGGATTCATCTGGGTAACAGGGCTTTAGTGGTTCTTATTTCTACATGGTAGTTTTCAACATTAGGTTGGCCTTAAATACTAGGAGAGTTTGTATAAGTTTTACGATGTTTATTCACAAGCACACCAACTTCTTGAGTCTACCAATAAGAAAATTTAAGCTGATTTCTTTATAAACGCCTGATATAAAACTCCTTTTAAAATTGAAATTTTTTTTTATTTTTATTTATTTATTTATTTTGTATTGATCCACTGTGATTTATTGATAAAACTCAGTGTGAGAAGCCTTCTAGGAACTAATGATAAGAGAGGTGGAATTTCTAGAACTAAAATGGGCTTAGTATTTTCCACTTGAAACCCAGTTCATGAAGCCAAGAAAACGTCATAACATAGTTAATAATGTATAGCAGAGATTTTGAAGTCATGAAGTTATGTTTAGAAGTCAGATTTACATTTATGAAGAATACTTGGAGGTGCCTGATCCAGCTACTAAACTAAATTTAACTTTGTCACAAACAGAACAACACGATTTACTTTCCTTTGGACTTCATTACCCAAGCCATTAATTTATTACCAATAAATTACCAGTTGGGTGATTACCACTGCCCAAACTGCACAGCCTCTGAAAATCATCTAGTCCAATGTCCTGTTCAAAGCACGGCTATCTTCAGCATTAGAGAAAGTTCCTCAACTATTGAGTACTGCCATAAATGGAGACTCTCTGTGCAATCTGTTCTGCTATTTACTAATTCTTAGTGATTTTTTTTTTTTTTTCCCCTTGACTATTGTCTCTTGGCTTTCTGCTGAGCACCTCTGTCTGGATCTGCCTGTGGCATTCTGTCCACTCCTTTGAGGAGGAGTACAAAGGAGCAGCAAGAGACAGCTGCTCTACAATGGGGTCAAGAAATCTGGAGCCAAAGTTGACCTGGGGGCGGCTGAAGAAAGAATGTCTGTGAAAGTTTTTGAAAAATAATCTCTTATGCCAGAGTCTCATGTACCCGTAATGTGCTCTAGTCAAATTCCTGTCTTGTAGATGTTGTTTTCCAAGGATATTTTGTAAGTAAATAAGGTCACAGTGGTTGTGCATGGCCTCATGGAAAACAGTTGGAATTTTGTCATTGATTTCAGCTGTGCTAGAAATTTCCTCTCACCAGGAGTCCCACATTAATAATAATAGAATAAAATAAGTAGAACCCAAAGGGAGTAAGATGTTGTTCAGTGACTTTTATGAGTGCTTTTTCTTCAAGTTCAATATATTTTCATAGCCTGCTTTGTTTCAAAGGGAAAATGCTTTCACCAGTTTCCATTTGTGTCCTTTAAGCTGCTTCTCTGGTCCTTTTATTTCAGTTCATGGGAAATTAATTTATTCACTATTTCACAACAGAATAGTGAAGCACAGGTATTAGCTTCTTTATGTCACTTGTATCTTATAGGTTAGAAAAGGAATGTTCACAATCTTAAAATGTCTAAATAGGATGAGCACGTGATCAGTCAAATATAACCCTTGCTCAGCCCCTCCAAGTTATTCATTATCATTTACAGTGCCTCTTCTAAAATGTATATTATAAACTTTCCTAGTCAGGGATCTTGATTCATGTCTTTTGTGGAGTCCCTTTTGCCCTTTGTATGCTTACTATAATAATAGGGTGATCAATTAGTTATGTTGTTTTCTGTGTCTCTACATTCTGATTCATATATTGTTACATGCAGTTTAGTCATCCTCACGCTTTCTCTTTATTCCAATTGCAATCCGTTGGAGTTCCCTCAGAAATTTTTACCTGGCATCTTCACAAATATTTGAGCTAAGATTTTCCACAAACATTCAGCACATGGCAACAGCAAGCAGATATGTATTGTGAGCCTCATCCAGGACATGCTGGAGGAGTATTGCTTTAAGTATGATCAGCGATAGCACATTCTGAAAGGAGCTATGATTTGTGCCTGTAAAACATTTAATCTTCCAAACAGCAGGGTCCAAAGGCAAAACCAACATTCTGTTGCAACTATGAAAGCTGCAGCTGACAGCTTGTCCTGCTGTCATTTGCAAGATACATTAGCTTTCTACTATAAAATATTAACTCATTTATCAATTTTGTGATCAATAAGCCATACATTTGTAGTACTTAGATGTTTCAAAAAACATTTCATGAAATGATGAATTGTTGCTCTAAATGCAAGATGTGTATAATAACCTTAAATTCTGTACCTTTTCATCCCTGTATTGGTACATTCTTTTATTCCAGTGGCTACAAAGCAGTAATACTGTCAAGAATAAATAGTCTCTTTCCCGGCAAAACAGAAAAAGGGATTTAAAATGAAAGGTTAGTGAACCATCACAGTTATGCTAAAAGAATGAAATGCATTTGTTACTGTCTGTTTTGAAAATTTAAATAGCACATAACTCTTTCAGTTTTCCTCTGTAAAAGGGATATTTTTCGCCCATAAATGTAGGGTTATTCCTACCCTACTGCTATTGATGCTCTCATGTAATACTGATATCGACATGAGAAAACAGCGATTTTTAATCCATTCCCCATGAATAATAAAAGACATTTATGATAGATGCAGTTTTCCAGTGTAACTGTGTCTCCCTGACGGATGTTTTTATAGCACAAACATATTGCCCATTTATCTCTCCTTCTCGGGGTGTCTAGAACTCTCTTTCTGTCTCGGCCATCACAGATATACTAATGAGAGCCATGGGATTAACATGGCCTCGAATCCACTCCATTTCAACGTTTCTATCAGTTCTTAACACTGCCGGAAGTGCTAATTTATCAACAGACATCATAACATAGTTAGAGAAGTTAATCTGAATCCAGAGTTTTAATCATTTGTAACACCCAAATGTACTTTGGGGGTTCAAATACATTCACCAATTCACCATTCGTCACTCATTAAATAAGTTCTGTGAAGAGATCCACAGTAATCTTGGCCAAGCTAAAAAGACTTCTGCATCGTGTGTGTACTAGCAAGCCATATGCTTTCATATACAGTAAAAATGTGGTTTTTGAATGTGATCTTAGAACACAAAGAGAAAGTTAAAGTGCCTATCATTTATTGTAGGCAACTGTTAATACTTACTGAAAAAAGGGATGTAAAATAATTGAAATTCAATTCACTTTGTGGGATAAAGGTAACTCTTCTGACAAGGGTAATATTATCATATTCTCATCCTGCAACTTTAAGAGTTGCCCTAGTCTATAAATGAGTGCAAACTCCTCATGCTGTTTGCAATCTTTCTCTGATCAGCTGCTATTCTACCAGATGACAGCTCTCTCAATAGTTTTTTTGCTTCCCCAAAGCATATTTCTGGTTGTCCCAGATGATTTTTTTAAAGAAGAGTGAATGTATGGTCTTTCATGCATCTACTGAAAAGAAAGTTGAAAAGTACCACCACACAAAGATGTTATTGATGTAACACTTGCGTCTTTGCCAGACATGCAGTGTAACTTGATCTCTTCTCAGAGGATATTTCTCTGATTATTATTACTTTTTCTATCTATCATTTATTTTCACACTCCTCTTTTCTATTCTACTCTTACCTTACTTGCCTGTTCCCTTGCAACTTTTCCTTTCCATTTTCCTTTAAGTACTTGGGCCACTGTAAAGAGCTGATCCAAATCCTGCTGAGTCAGCTGGGACTTTTGCCATGAACATCGGTTTCCTTTCTGTCTTTCTGTCTGGCCTTTTCTGTCTTTTTTTTTTTTTTTTTTTTTTTTTTAATTATGTTTCAGCCTCATTTGCTCTTTCCTAATACAGAAGATCCTGAATTGTCCTGTTAAGTACATTGTAGGAAAGCTGCATGACCTTAGAAACTTGAAAAGGTGGTAGTACTAGAAAGTAAAGCAAACAAACAAACAAACAAAACAAACAAAACAAAACAAAAACACCAAAACCCTTCACAAGTATTCCCTATGTTTTCTAAGGGAATCTGGATTCCACTGTTTTTTAGCTTTGAGGGATGAATGTGCAATAGTCAAGAAAGAAGCACCTCAAAGTCCTTCCTGGAGTTACTCTGCTGGTTTGTGTGCATTTCCTAGTGGCAGTCATTTATTGCTGGCCTAACTTAGCACTGCTTTCATGCAACCCTGAGCTGTCTCAGTTATTTTGTCCAAAGTCTTTTACTGACTATTTGCATGAATTGAATAAATGAACAAGGATTCATATTTAAGTTTATCTACTTAGACACTGTATGTTGGTAACAGTAGTCTAAAATTAATTTCAACCTGAAAATGCTATCCATATCGTAAAGATTGAAATAAAAACAATTTAGGAAAATCAGTTCCTTTCCATGTCTTTGCTACTTTTTCTTTGTGTAAGGATGAGGAAATCTATTTTTCAGAACAACATGACAGAATTCATATTCTATCACTTAAACTACTTGGTAGCTGCTTAAACTCTTATTCAGAAGCATCAGCATAGCACAAAGGAGATTTCAAAAAGAACAAGCTTCTGTTTCAAATCGAAACTAACTTTTGCTTAAGTATAGTGTAAATGTTTCTGATATTTCACTGACAACGGCAAATGGTTCAATGCCATGTTCTGTAGAAAATTGCAGGTTCTATGAGTCATCTGATAACAACCCATGCATTTGTTTCAGATGACAGCATCAACACAGAGTTCCTTTAATCTCCAGGGGAGTCAGTTTCTTCCCTCAGGTTTTCTGACACTGATAGGCTGTTTGAGAAGGACAGTTTGAGGTTTTAGAAACAGCCCCTGCCCAGACTTGTGCTGCTCCCAAAAGACGCAGGTGAGGCCTGGGCAGAGCAGCAGCCGCAGGGACCACCCCACCTCAAGAAGCTGCCCCAAAAAGCACTGGACCCCCAGAAAAGTGCCCCAAAGAACTCAGGGGTTCCCTGCACACCTGGCAAGGTTGAACGAGGGGGGCATGGCGCAGCTCTTGGTGGCACAAGCAGGACCAGGGACGGTTGCGACCCGGGCAAAAGCCTCTGTGAGAAAGACTGTGGCCACCCAGAGAGGTCCCGCAGATGCCCGCAGGTGCCCAGGGCTCTGTCTGCACAGGGTGCCAGAGCCTGGCACTGCTGGCAGAGTCTGACACAGATGACACCTGTGTTTGGTGTGAGCAGGGGAGTGACCTGCTCGGCCTGGTGGCTGAGCTAAAAGAAGAGGTTGAAAAACTGAGGACAGTAAGCGAGTGTGAGAGGGAGATTGACTGGTGGAGTCAGGCCCTACTGTCCTTGAGGATGGAATGGCAAGTGGAGGCTCTACCAGAAAGAGAGGATCCCCTCCTCCCTTGCCACCAGGTAAAAGGAGAGGGCCTTAAGAAATGAGGGGGAATGGAAATGGGTCCCTGCTCAGCAAGGAGGGTGAAACCCCTCCCGGCCTCCCTCCTCTTCCCGGTTGTCCTTGCACAACTGGTATGAGGCTCTGGAAACTGGGGAACAAACAAATGTGACTGAGAATGTGGAACAAAAAAGTGACTGAGAGAAGACCTTATTGCTCTCTACAACTACCTAAAAGGAGGTTGTAGTGAGGCTGGTGTTGGTCTCTTCTCCCAAATTACTGATGATAGGATGAGGGGGAATGGTCTCAAGTTGTGCCCGGGAAGGGTTCCATTAGATATTAGGAAGAATTTCTTCACTGAGAGAGTGGTTAGACCCTGGAACAGGCTGCCCAGGTATGTAGTGGAGTCATCATCCCTGGAGGTGTTCAAAAAATGAGTGGATGTAGCACTTGAGGCTATGGTCTAGCGGTTAGGGAAATGTTGGGAGGAAGGTTGCTCTTGATCCTGGAGGTCCTTTCCAACCATAGTGATTCTATGATTCTGTTCCTCTGTTATGATTTGGAGAGTGTCTTGCAGAGTCTTTCAGGGTTCTCCATGGCTTACAGCATCTGGCTTTTATTGTTTTGGGTTTTTTTTTTTACATCAAATATTCATCATAGTTTTCTAGATTTTTAAAATAATTTATTTATAATATCCTATTCTGTCTGTGAAAATTCACCTCACTGGAGTTGTCTGGCATAGAGAGGTATTTGATGCTTCAAAAAATGAAAGTAAAATACCAGCCTTGAGGTAATTCATTAATCTTGTCAAGTTAGGACATGCTTCTTCATGAATTTGTTAGCCTATCCTTCTGTTTGATGGCCTTGCTGTGTCAGAACATATTAACAGACGACATATATTAAAACAAACATATACAAATCACCTTAAGATAAACTTCTAAAGTTGCAGCATGAGGAAACTCTCTGATTTAAAAAGAGAAGACAATAGGAGAAGGATTCAGCTTTTATTACTGTATGTAAGAAGGAAAAAAAAAAAAAACATTTTCTCTTAATTACTAAACTTACTAAAGCTCAGATAAATTACCCAAAGAAAATTAATATAATTCTGTCCATTTTTTTATCAGTGATTTACCCTACAGAAAGCAAACTTGGTAACAGAACAAAACTGTCATCACGTCTCTTATAACAATACAGCATGCCTAATTGTCAAATCACCTTCTGAAGGGGAACATGTAAGTGACACCTCTGTTGTATTGCCAAATGGTGCAATTAGTTGCTAAATCATAGCTTTTGTATTTGCTGTCCCACACTGTATCTGGAGTAAATTCCCTAAAAGTACATGTCTTAACTTAAGGATTTCACTCTTACCTTAAATGGGCAGAAGTTGAAAGTGCTGCCACCTTCATGGCACTAACATTTACAGAGCTACCTAGAGAACAAGACCAGTAACCAGATCCAGTTAAAAACATTAAAAACTTGGTTTTTCAGTGGGTCCATTCTTCTTTCCCTCTCACAGTACAGAGATATTAAAAAAAAAAAAAAAATTACAACAAATAAAACAACAAAACCCACCAACTTGGAAAACACAACTGGAGCAATTAGGAAAGCAAGATAGCTCCCTTTGAATGCTAGCTTCCACTTGTGATGGAGTAAAACTACTATGGAAACATTTCCTGACTTACGCTATTGTTTCATGTTACTACCCACTGAGATCTGCTGATTTGAAACTTGGTCATATTGCGAATTATTTATCTACTATGGGATGCTAAATGAAATGCTACTGTGAAGAGGTAGTACATATACTTGTTTGCATAATTTAATAATACAGAAAATCATACATAGAAACGAAAATTATTGCTTGTGATATCTGTCTGGTTTTACCCCTGAAAATTGTGGATTTCCAGAAGTCTTCTGCATCAAATATTCTTTAATTTCATTTGCATAGGAGTGGATCTGATCAGCAGTTCACAATTAGGAGTTTTTTCTCTTTCCTTTCTAATTTATTACTCCCAGACTAAACAAGTTTGTTGCTACACAGAGATTTCAACTGGAATAGTCTGCTTTCTAAACAAGAACTGGACAAACATTAGACACCTTCAAGTTAAGCATGTAATCCAAAGTATATGATTAGGCTTCCTGTAATAATCTTCTATAAATTCCTCTTCAATTCCTCTATAAATTCTTGTCGTTACCGACACCCGATCCC
>NW_008626639.1:95093-96255 GCF_000691845.1 Merops nubicus | reverse complement strand
GGCGCCGCTCGCTGCGGGCGTGAAAGCGGCGCTCGCCCTGCGCCTACGGAGGTTTCTGGGGCTGCGGTGTTGCTTTGCCCGTGAAACACTTCAGTTGCTTTGACTCGTCATGCCCCCCGCTGCTTGTTTATTTTTGTTTGGTGAGGAGTGTGATTTTAACGGTGAGACTTGTACTGTTAAGGAGCGGTCCCCGCGCAGATGTCAGCCTAGTCGCGACATCGCGCCTGTGGGTACACACAGGTACCTCTTGCTCATCAAAGCGATGGGAGGTGCTGCGTGTGTCTGCAGGAGGGGGTGCAGGTCGGCAATTAGAAGTTCTTCTTATCGCTGCACCGCAAACGGTACGAGATGCAGCCCGGATGGTTGTTTTTTTTTCCCCTAGGATGCTGGTACAAAAAGTCCGTGGAGGGTCTCTGCGTTTTCTTTATTATCCAGAACCCTTCAGCGGAGGCTTTTACCCATCGATCAGCATGTCACAACGTTATGAAAAGTAGTAGAGGCTTGGCTGGGTGGTAAACAGAGCAAGGACTAGGGCCCCCCGATGAAGAGTTGTTGGAGAGATCCAACTTCTGCATCTGTTTGATCAGAGCCTTACAAAGGGCCATCCAAAAGCAGGGTGCCTTATTGTTACTGAAAGCTGCTTGGGCCGGTGGGGCTGAGTACAGTGTGATTTCCTTCCAGCTCCGGCAGCGCTGGAAGCGTGCTGCTGTTACGATGGCATCTTGGTAGCTTGCATTCCTTATGCTCTTGGATTTGATTATTTTCTTTTTTTATTCCAGTAAATTTGTCATGGAGTGAAATTTAATATAGGGCTCCAAATTTCATCATTAGAAAAATGATAAGGCTATTGATTATTATCATATGGGAATGCAAAAAAAAAAAAAAAAAGAAAAAAAAGAAAATTTTGCTCTCGTCTGTTACCAAGCATGTGCTTCTCCTTGGTAACAGATACATCCAATGATCCTCCAGTTGATAAAAGGCACATGCACACACACGTCCTTCCCACCTCCACGTTTTTGGGTTGCTACATTTATCTCAGTCTGTTAAGAGGGGAAAAGAATAAAAAACCTCACCACACGCCCCTCTGTCTCAGCTCCCAGGCCTGCTGCTTCTGGTTTTTGGTTTTTTTTTTTTTTTTTTCCCTCAATGTTTTGAATAACAC
>NW_008626639.1:49771-95057 GCF_000691845.1 Merops nubicus | reverse complement strand
CGTCCTGCTGAGCCGCCCTGTCCGTCTTTGTGGACAGGCATGATGATCTCAGAGCTCTGTCTGACCTGATATTGTACCATGGGATCAAAGGAAGTTCTTGCTGTTGACTTAAGCGGGTGAAAGATCAGTTACATAGTTTCAAATTGACTAATCAAAGGTCCCTCTCCCTAGAAGATCCACCTTTTTCATTCCAGGTATTTATGGGTAAGGAATTTGAGTTAATGGATAGGAGATAAGAGTAATTAATGATTCACTTCAGGTGAGGTCCTATCTTAGCCAGGTTCCTCACTCTAACCTGAGGGGTGAATGCATTCCATCCCACGCGTGACCCAGTGTGAGAATTTCACCCTGAGCAGAGAGCTGATGGACACAGCACTTCTGGGCATATTCCTCTGCTGAGCTTTCACATGGCCTTCAGCCAAAGGCAGCTGAAATGTGCCCAAACTGGCTCTGCCTCACAGCTGCTGGCAGTCCTGCCTACATGGAGCCCACCATGGGTGACTGAGCTCTGCCTGTTATATGAGGATAAGAAGAAAAACGTCTGCTTCAGAGTGCAAGGCTGTGTTGGAGAGGAAGCTGAGGCTGCGGGAGTGGGAATGGGATCAGGCTTGAAAGCACAAGACAGTGTGAGAGTGGGGACGTGTGGCGGCAGGTCATGGGCAGAGATTCTGTGGGAAGAGAACATTTTACATAAGAAATGGTTTGTCTCCATGGCAAAGTACTTCCGCAAGAGCATCTTCATACAAGATGGGCCAGATCCATTGATTAGGCTATACTTGCACCTTCTGAGGAATCTCGGTGAACAGCGGACCAGGCGCTGGGAAAGTTAGGTGTGACAGTGCCAGCATCTGAACCCAGGTGACACTGACACTCAGCCCAGACCTCCTCCAGACATCAGATGGCCAGAGTCAGACTGCAGCTAATGGCACTGAGACATGGCATCAGTAGCTACATGTGACAGTTATCTTCTGTTATCTCTCCCTCACCACCTCCATCCCTAAATTTGTCTTGTCTCAGGGGGGAAATTTCCCAAGAGTGACACTACCCTCCTCCAGAGGCTGGAAGAGAAGATTGCTCTGTGAGGGCTTGGTGTGGTCTCTCCTTCCATGGGGTGAGCCAGAAATTGGCTGTGTATAGTCTTCCAGTCCACTCACTTGCAGAGGAAAAGTTAATCTGCAGGGGTGTATACTTAATACGCTTGCAAGTGGAGTTCAGCGAAGCAAAATGTGGAAACAACGCCATCTCCCGTGGACAGCTCGCTGGATCGTTGTAATTGCTGCATTTTTCTAAGCTGATGTTTTATGAGCCTATTATTCCAGGATTAGTGCCTGCACGCATTTTGAAAGCAAAAAAAAAAATAATTGATGTCTGATTTTTGTCTTGTACAGTTGTTGTTGAGCAAGGGCATTGCCTAGTTTTCAATAAAATTGCCATAATAGTGTGAAATAAAGGTCTAACTGCTCATGTCTGGTAGCTGTTTTGGCAGAGCCCAGGCCATTATGGTCACTGAAATCCTTAACTTCAGTAAGGGGGGCCCAAACAGGTTTTGATTTGCAGCAGACTTTAGCAACTCCAGAAGAGTTAATGCACATTACTGTTTCAGAAAATTGTGTGTTTAGAAACAAAATCTGTGGATTAATGAGTCCCCAGCTAGGCTCGGATCCATCGCACTGACACAATGCATTGTACAGAATCGAGGCAATATGGAGCGTGTGCCAAAAATCTGCCATTACCTCAGCCTGAAATTGCTAGAAGCTAAAGAGGTCTTCAGGAGAGCATGAGATGTTGCATACTTTGGGCCAAATGCTAGTTACTTTACCAGCTGCTTCAAGGGCAGTTTGATGGACGATGCATTCCGAGTGACCTGTGTAGGACATGGGAACTGGGAGCTCCCACAAGCTCCTAAGCACGAGAGGGTGAGCTAAGGTGAGAATTTTAAACCTTCCCTATGAACGTCTTTAGTATCAGGCTTTAAATAAAATCTTTTATGGTACTTCTTGAGGTTGACATTGCCATAAAGTCAGGCATGTTATTATTTTCTGGGCTTGAAAAATGTTTGGTAGTGCCCGATGCAATTAAGTGTATTTTAGCTGAGTGCAGGAGAACATTGAACAGAGTTTTCTTTCCATTGCTTTTGAATAAAATTATTGCAGCCTATAATCTGACATTTTTGGGTAAAAGGCTGATTTGTCAGATCAGCTCAGGCAGTCTTTATTGCTAATTCTAATGAAACATAGTTCCTCTATGAAGACCAAGCCAATTTAACTTTAAATTGTGGCTCTGAAACTCTGCCGAGTTAGCTGTATTCAGCTAACTTTGGGAGCCTGTGCACAACGTACTCTCAGATTGTTTCAGTCCTTATGGTTGGGGCTCAGAAGGGTCAGTTGCTGGGTGATGGGAACCAGGCAAAGGCAGTTACTGCCAGATAATGACTTTTCTGCATTTTTAGACAGCTGAGATTACGTTGCCATCACGGCAGTGAAGGGGGTACGAGGCTCCGTTAGTAGTCCAACTAGATTGTGTTACCTACTGTGGATCCCGATGAAATGTCCAAAAACGTACAGCATTGTGTATATATTGACAATATATTGAGCCAAAGTTCTCACAGGCAAAGTGGAACTGCGATTACGCTTAACTAACTACTTGCAGGTGTATTCTGTGTAATCTTTAGCACTGTGAAAGAGTCATTGAGGCAAACTGAATCATGTAATTTCTCATCCACAAAAAAAAAAAATTGTTTATAGTTTTCTTTAGCACTGTTGTTAGAAGGTGTATTTTTAGTTACCGTTAGTCAAGTGGCTTTCTATAACAATGCTCTTTATTGGGAAGCAGCTGCTAAAAATAGTTTACCAGTTCTTTCTGTGAAGGCAAAGCAATTAATATTAGAAGTGGCCTTTTCAGAGAAGGGTTCATTTTCAGCATGTGTTTCTGTATTAGAGAGGTAAAAATAAGAAGTAAAAGTGTATTTGGGCACCCTGGAGGTGCTGGGGTGGGTAGGTAGGTAGGCAGAGCAGCCTCCCTGCAGAGAGATGGAAGTTCAGCTTCCAGCCTGGTGGGCGCTCCTGAAGGAGGGAGGTGTCTCCAAAGGGCGCCTGCTTACTGCAGATTTGCACAGTGGCTTTCTCCCAGGATGCTCTGCACTTTTATTAACAGCTGCCAACTGTTGCACCTGCGTGATACACTGCTCTGAATTATATGCACCGAGGGAATGAAATTAGGGTGTTTCTGTAGCCTGAATTTTGACAGTTTCTTGCTTCTGTTTGCTTTCACAGCTTTGACACTATTCTTTTCACAGAGGTTTGTGTGTGTGTGTGCAGATGCATAATTTTTACTGAAGCTATTAAATATACGCTTTTGTTAACATATAATACTACAGAAAATTATTTCAAGGGGAGTGTCATGGTTGTAATGGCATCAGTGAGAACCTGTCTGGAAGCAGGACCAGACAGTCATTCACTGTGTCAGCACAGGGTTCCCTGATGCATTTTATGAAGCGTGCAAGAATTTGAGCATAGGGCAGAATAAAGCCAAACTGCTGATGTGCACCTACCTGCTTTGTTATATGATCACCCCCTAACAGTTGGTTCATCTGGAGAATACGTAGTTGCATCAAGAACTTGTTGTAAAGCCACACTCTTCCCTCTAACCCTCCTCTATGTTGCATACTTGGCGTAAGCAGGAATAGGCTTTAACAGGCAAGAGAGCCTGTTGTTCATTCCTGCAGTCTGTCTTCCAGGAAGATCACTTTAATATTTTTCAGCTGTAGCTTGCAACTTGTTCTGCACTGAGCTGAACTGATGCACATGTGGCAGTTGCTTATCCTCTTGAGATAATCTGCTTTCAAGTTTACATTCAGCATTTCTAAGGGCGTCACTAACAGTGCATGTCAGCAATGTGCTGCTTTTCATATAGACTGTTATAATTTTAGTGGCATATGCAGCACTGAGGGAAGCCGAGTGTTTAGGTTGAATTGACACCAGGTGTAGTTCTTATGCAACGCACACATCTGGATTCTTGTATTTGTTCTTGCAAGTTTTGTATTTTTAACATATTTAATGATGCGTAAAGCTGTGTGCCTGTTTTTGTAGGCATGTGTTACCTATAAATGTCTTGGTAACTAAACCACATCTTGCTTTCTACATCTTACAGTTTGTTGTATCTCCTTTTATACCAGCAAGCTGGAGAATGCTACCATAGCTTCACGCATTTCAGTGCATGTAACACATCCACACAAAGATTAGGCATCTTTGCTCCTCTTCCCTCATGAGTTATTTGTTTGCCTGCAGTCGGGGAATGGAGGTTGTTAATGAGTAGCACTTACTCTTCACAAGGATGTAACATCAGAAGGAAAGCAGTCTTGAGAAGATGTGCCAGACTTTCTGGTGACTGAACAGTAGTACTGGACTGTAGTAGTCTGTCTAAAACCCAAGGTGTTGCATTGTATGAACAGTAATATGAATGAGCTGAGAGTGTACATGCTGAATACAGTACTCTTCAGGGTTATGGGGAAGCATTTAACTGTCCAAAGCCAATGACTGGGTAGGTACCAGCCAAAAGAATTAGGTGGATTGCCATGTTGGTGCACACCTATCAGGATGGATACAGTTGAACCAAAGCAAACTGGCTAGATTCAGATCCATCTTGAGTACTCTTCTGCTTGCCAGGAGGCCACACATGGTGTTACTTCAGCTCCAGATTGGCTTAGCTGTTATTTTCAGATAAGCTGAAGAGCCAAACCCCCAAACCCCTCTGTTCGGTGGCTCTGTAAAACAACTTCTGCTCTGCTTCCCTCACGGATTGACCAGTGGCTGATCTTGGTGGTACAGACTTAGTGGTGCTGATGTTTTCAGTAGGCTGATGAAGGTTATGCTGATGAAGAGAACCGAGTAGGCTTTACTGGAGTAAGACAGAAGCCACCATCATGAGCACGGCTCTGGGACCTGCACTAGGGCAGAGGTACCCATTTGTAAACTAGTAAGGTGAATCACTGCAGAACTAGTGTGCTGATCTGCATTTAGGGTCTTTGCTTGCAGGGCACAGTTTCAAACCTCATCCTCATGGAAAGAGTCTGGGAGGACTACTGTGCTCTCCCACGGAGACCACCTGCAAAAAGTGAGCAAAAGGCTGGTGCTGCCTTGAAAACAAGTTTCCTTTTCTGTCAGTGCTTTGCTCCACTATTGCAGTGCTGAGCTGTAGGTCCAACACTTTTAATGCTAGGTCCAACAGAGCTCATTTGCAGTGCAAGATCAGTGCTGCTAGTGCTATGAGGAAAATCATTGCAACAAAGAGAACTAAAAAAAGATAAGTTATATATAATAAAGTTCCTTTGCTCTCTGCCTGTTGTGGAAGATTGTCATGGAAACAATTTTTTTTTTTCAGAGAATAAATTTATTTTCTGTGAATAATGTCCACAGAGCTAAGGGAGAGAACACATTATTTATATACAAAAACTTTATTGGAGACACCCTCATCTTGGATCCCAACAGTCGGAAATGCTTTATCTACTGTGTTTTAAATCACTGCAAAGGAGGGTATTATCTGGGCCTCAAAAGCAGTGGCTCTGGGGTTCTTGTTTGTTCCTTTTTTTCTCACCATAAAGCTATATTGGTATTAAAGTGCTTTAAATGGGGGACACTTAGTTTTCCCTAAGTCCAGTTCTGCATTTGATCACTAAAATGTGAAACGGTGACTATTTAATATGAAACACATTCTGAGTCCCTGATCAGGAAAGTGGGAAGCGGTGCGATCAGCGAGGTTTCCCCTGCAGGGATTGGTGCTGGAGGAATGTCATTTGGTATCACTCCTCTGCTTTTGCTTCTCCACATACCGTAACCTGAGATCTTCATCCATCTCACTGTGACAGAAGTTTTCAGCATCAGGAAGGCAAGTTATGGTTTATCAGAAACAGCTGGATGGGATACAGTTCAGTTGTGACTGAGCCATCAACTGTGCCTTGCCATGGGTAAGATCGGGCGACTGCTTGTCCTGACAGCCTATTAGAGCTACATCTGGGTGGAGAGGACCTCTCTTTTCCAGCAGTTGTCACGATGACCTCCTCCATGAGGGGCTGTTAATAGCCATCAACTTCCCTCCATATGAAATAAGGACCATGTTGGTCTGAACAGGTTTTCCATCTGCACATCAGGCTCCCCGTGCACTTATCTGACAGGCTCTGAAAAAATGTCTTCCCCCTTATAGCTGATCATACCTTGAGCTCAAAAGAATTTTCAGATTAAGTCCTGAGCAATGTTTTGGCATGTCAGTCTTACCTTATGAACAGGGTCAAAAAAACCTTTTCTGAAAAACAACTAATATTTGGGAAGTGGTACTTGATGAATATTTTACATGTCAATGGCAAGGCAAGCCCAGCTGTCCCAGGCATTCAGAGACATGCTTTCTTCTTGCAGGGGTTGTCTCCTGCCCAGAGGCTGTTTTTGACAAGCTTATAAGGATTGCTTTTGGAGCCTCTTTAGTGCGTCGTCATGTATCTCTTTAGCTTTCTGCCACCACTACTTCCATCAGTCTCTGTGTAATCTCTCTTGACTTATGTAGATATCTTTAGAGGCCAGGGAGGTAAAAATGTGCTTCTTTCTCCTGGGGGATGCAGTGATGGCTAACCCATTAATTAGTTGACCAGGAGAGTGGTGAAAGGTCACCAGAATTAGTTTCTTTCTGCCAGAGGCAAGATAGATCCCCTCCATGACCCACTCTAGACAAGCCATGTGTTCCTTCCCATGGATGGGGCTGTGCTGTAGCCGTTCAGGTTCCTGTGTCCTAGGCTCCTGGGCTGTGCTCTGACCCTGTGGCATCCATGTGTTGTCCAAATCCTGCTGCCTTAGACATATAGCACCAAGGAAAAATGTGATTTGTGGGGGTTTCTGTTCAGAGTAACAGAGTAGGGGCAGAATTATGACATCCTCCTTGCTTCAAAACCATCTCCTGCTGGTCCTTGTGCTCTGGAGGTATGGCCGTTTCAGGTGGCAAACACACTAGGAGGTCAGAATAAGTCCTTCTTTCAGTTGTTTGAAAAGGAAGTGAAGCAGAAGATGAGAAGGAAGGGTGCAGTTGGCTTTATGGAAACAGTGATACAAAAGTATGTCTAGGAGAGGATAACAATAGTTGCCCATGAAGTATGGCATGGAGTTATTCATAAGTACAACATGAAGTAACGAGCATGTTGAAGAGAAATACAGCTGAGAATGGCTCCCCTCCAGTGAGGCTGAGCTGCCCTGGAAACAGACCACATCAGGCAAGACATTAGTCATGTGTTAAATCAGCAGTCGCCTCTGCTCTCTTTCCTTCCTTTCTGACCGAGGTAAGAGGAAAAGGGAGGAGGAGCTGCAGAAATACAGGGGATGCTGTACCATGTGGAAGGGCACTAAGGTGGCTACTACAGCCTTGCAGTCCTGACAGTCTTAAAACCTTGTGGTCTGCCCTTGCTCTTAGCCTAGTGGGAGCAACCGTGTAGTGTGTCCTTACAAACACCAGTGCCTTGACACAGCAAAACTCTGTCTACCCGTGGAAACACTAATTTGACTGTGTCGATTCAGTCAGCAGCAGAGCTGTGAGTTGGGCTGTCTCCAGCGGCATCAATATTTGCATGACTCCTCGTGACACTTCATGCCTTCTGTGCTGGGGAACTCCAGCAAGGATGTCAGAGAGAGCTTGCAAAATTTACGTGCCTTGATGTGACTGCTGATGACTCCCAGAGCATCTTGACTATGTCAACGCCCATCCTTCTGTGTTGTGCCTTGTCCCCTGCCACTCCCTGCAGGGACCAGAGACCCTTCATATATGTACAGGCACTGAAGCCCAGAGGGATCACAGCAATCATGCAGCCCAATTTCCTGTAGAAGACAAGCCCCAGTATTCTTTTCAGGAGTGTGTGTATCAATGCTTTGTTGAGCCATTGCACGCATTTAAGAGAGGTGGGGGTAATCAAGATCTACGTTCATCTCTGTAAGATAAGATGTTTCTATCATTACTTCGCCACACCTAAAAAAAACATGGATTGTGTTTATAGCCTGAGTTTGTCCAATTTACCTTTTGGGAAGGTAATTTTTTATTTTATTAGATTAAAGAGCCTTCTGTTGTCAGAAATCTTTTCCTCGTGTAGGTACTTGCAGAAGATCAAGTCAGTTCTTAACGTTCTCCTAATTAAAGATTTTGAGCGTCAATCACTTACTATGACAAACAGCTCTTGGACCTCAGACTGTTCCTGAAGCTCTTTTCAGAACTCTTTCCAAATTTTTAACTCATTTATTAATTACTGGCACCAGAACTGAATACAGTAATCTAATAATAGTCCCCAGTGCCTTAGACAGGTGTAAGTAATAACTTTTCTTACTTTAACAAATACATCCTGCTTATGCTTTTGGGCATTATGTTTAAGTTGGCTGTGGCATCAAGAAGGCTTACGTTCATTTGCTTACCTGAAGTATCCTGGATCCTTTTCTGGATTGCTAGATACTATAATTTTTGAGTTGTAGGTAATGGTAAGATTTTCTTTTTATCCCCTGGAGATTTGGTTCTTTCTGTTGAAACTACCTTGAATCTGAAGTATATGAGTGAGCATATTTGGAACTACTTTCTTATTTAGAAAGGTTTATATTTCTTCAGGGGCTGATTTCAAGCTTTCCTGACTGTGTCTGGTCTGCCAGCAGAGAGAGTGGCCTCCTGCCTACTGAGGCATTTATCCTGTACTCATCTCTGCAGCAGCTGGTTTATGTACTGCTAAGCTCAAACTCTTGGCTTATGCTGTCAGAGACTCAGAAGAGAATGCTTTAACAGAAATGACTCCTCTCTACATGTTTTGATTGCTGATTTTATTAATGTCAGAGGAAATACAAAAGAAAAACTATATATCCAACTGTCCTACGAAGACCAGATACAAAAACAATGACAGATGAACATCACCACACGAGTGTGAAGCAAGGAGACGCTGCTGCTTGTTTAACGTAAAACCTCAATGCGTCTCTAATTGCATAGCCACTGAGTAGCCTTTTGGCAGTGCTTACCTGTGCACATCATGCAGATGTTTAACTCAACCTCTGTCCCCCCTATTCCATTTGTAGCAAGTGTACAAGGCAAATATAGAAGGTTTCAGATGTCTATCATCTCATGGTTGTCCTTTTATGTCTCTGATAGGACAGGCCTTATTCTTGTGGAAGAGTCTGCTTTTACTCATTGCTGTAGGTTTGGATAGTTGCTGCTTTCCCTGACGTGAATGGCTAAGCTGTAAGCAGAATGGTTAGCAAGTGGTTACCTTCTTGTGATACTTTCAGAAAGGCTCTGTGGTTTCCTTTGAAAGCAGCTCTTGAAGGGTGAATAGGATATGAACACTTGTTAGGGAACTGGGAAGTCGAGCAGGACAGATGAAGGGAGTCCCACCAAAAATGCTACCCCAAGAGACTCTTCATATAATTTCACTGAACTGGGTGGTATGGGCTGCAAGGTAATTTGGCAAATGCCTAACATCAAGCATGTTACCTTTCTTACAGTTTCATTGTGTTTAGTCCCATGGTGAAAGTTAAGTTTGTGTTTCTGTGATGGTACCTAGACTCATCCATGTCTGACAGTCCTAACAGAAGAGCTGTGCTTTCTTGCTCTCTTGAGTGGGACATGTGTGGTCCTTTCTGAAGCTGTATAGTTTATTGATCTCTGGTATGAATTTGCTTGGATGATCCTTTTCTTCAATGTTTTATTTCTTAAGATATTGGAATTTGCTATATAAAAAAATTACTCCATTGCTGTACTGTGAAATTTGCTAAGCTGCAACAGCTAATGGAAAGAATAAACTCTACCCAGTGAATGAAGTTGGCATTTTCTAATCCTTGGATTCAGTTGTGAAAAGCTGGTTGGTTGCCCAAACTGAGATACCCCTTGAAGGAATTGCTTCCAGGACTGTGCTGACAACTGTGCAGGCTTCAAAGTTAGGTCTGTTTAATATGATTTGAATTGGCCACCCAAAATCACCATCTGGTTTTGAAAACTAAGCTCAGATTTTTGTGGTGAGAACTGTGGTAAATACAAAGCAAGCTACAAGTGATGCCAGACAGCTATCACTGAAAGGAAGGAAGGAAGGAAGGAAGAAAAGTAAATTAATTCATTGCATGCGTCTTCTTGGGTGCTTCAGAAAAAGAGCTGGAGATGGGCTTGCACTGACAATGGCTGTGAAATATCTACCTGATCTGGCTCTTCATCTCATTGTCCTGGCTAAGCTTAAACCAAACAGTAAAGATTTGTGGGTTTAAGTGCAGAAGTCCTATTGCCTGTCCCCCCAGCTGCACCCTGTAGCCTGCAGCTCTGAACTTCATCTGAATGGCCAGGGTGCACCAGGCCTCTCATGGCCAGTGGCCCAGAATGGTGCTTAGAGTCATCACTGCTGCCTAGCTTGGCATCATCTCCAGCAGGTCTGCCAGAAGTAGACTCTGAGGGTGGGGCGGGGGGAAGAAGAGGGTTGTCCCTCCAGTAGTTGAATAGTCCCTTAGATAGTTGAGGTTGCTTCTTTTGTGCTATGTTGGTCTCCTGGCCAAATCCCACAGTGCTTGCTGGATTCTTATTCAAACCAGTTTCCTCTCAATTCAGCTGAAGCTCCCTTTGGCAGAGGTCTGCAGAAATTGCCTCCCTCTTATTTGAAGTTAGGAGAGAGTTTGCAGAAGGAAACAATTTAAGTGGTTGGGTAAGTGGGGAAAACTCCTCAAAATGTCATACCCTGATTTTGCAAGGTTACGTGCCATCTTCTGTTCTCTGTAAAGTTAAACATGTTATAACATTATTTGCCAAGCTGGGTCCATTACTATGAAATTTTTATTGTAGTTGTTATTGCAGGCATCTGACATGAGTATTGTTCAAGACCTCTTTACTTTGACTCTGCAAACAGACCGTTGAGAAAACCTGTTTTCTGGCAAACGAGAAGGGTTACTGCCATTGAGGTGCATCCTTCTGCCAAGACACAGCCTATGCAAAGACATTTGGTCTGGCAAGCAAGAATCCGAGGCTGAACTGAGACCTAGGTTCCACGAGTGCTATCATACCATGTGACTGAAGTCACTGCTGGTCATATTGTTGTTTCTTGGGTTTTATTCAGGTGAAATTTGGTTTCCCATCAGTGGTACACTGCAGGCATAGCATTTCTTATTGAAGCACAACAGAAGTTGAAAAGCACGAGTTTTCTAAGAAGACTACCAGCACCAAGGAGTATTTATGAAGGGTTGGTCCAAAGAAAAATAATTTTTTTTTTTTTTTTGGTAAGACTGAGCCGCAGTCTGACAGAACAACGCAGCTGAAGAGCAGTCAGGCAGTGGTCTAAATAGACGTTTGCATGTCCACTGGGTAAGCAAACACCTTTCCTTCCCTAACAAAAGCACTACTTCTTGACCTGTGGTTTTTCCAGGTGTCACTGGCAGGGTTGTAAGTAGCCAGCAGGACAGGATGGGGAGAAGATGGCTTTGACTCCTGCCCACTGAGCACCTGGAGGTTCCTCCTGCCTGGCACAGCAAACCTGTCACCAGCCTCGCAGGCTCAGGTGTGCTGCCAGGGTGCAGGTGTGGGGAGCTGCTTGATTTGAAGTACGCCTCCGGCACAGACACGGGGACGCTGCACTGGGGCGTGCTTAGCATAGGATACATGCAAGCCACCTTCCATGCTTGGTTGCAGTTTCATATGTTGAGGCACGACTGTTCACAAAGAGGATGAAAAATGTGTTTTCTCTGGATGCAGCAGTGATCTAGCACTGAAGCCCTGGCTCCCTGATTTCTGCAGGCAATGTTTGGTCCTTTGAACAGTCTCTTCTTCGAGGCTCTTTCTCACGCCCTTGCTGTGAATGTTTTTGTGCAGTTTGGTGTCAGTTAGCTCTACCTCCCTACACTGCTCTCTTGCAGATTTGCAAATCCTCCTAAAACACTAGCTGGCAAAAATTCTCCTCCCGTGTGTGTCAAACACGTGCATTTGTTTGGGTGATGACATGCGCCTGTATTTGCTGATGGTGTTTTAGCTGTAAGCAGTGTCACCATCTCCCCCAAGGATCCCTGGAGAAGAGTGGTGCTTGCACTTCCCCCTCACCTCCACTTCAGTGTGCTTTAGCCCAACCTGAACTATTTTAGTGCAGCGATCAAGAGAAGCAGCAATTGCTCATATGATGTGTCACACCATAAACTTCAGGAAAGTAATTCATTCCAGCAGTGTAATTCTAGGACTCAGGAACCAAAAATATGCCTTATTACTCATCTTTGTATCTCATAACACAGAATAACCCAAACCATTTATTTATTTACACAGCAAAGGTGCAGCCAAAAGAAAAGTGTTGGATGTCAAGAGACACTGTTGCTACATATTCAGAGTAATTACTTGTTTTATCATTTATTTTCTTTTGTGTTTCTGTGCCAGTATTGGCCAAGAATTCAGGTTAGGAAATAGGCATGATGCAGAGACAAAGAACTCCTACTTGAAACTTGTGAGAGCAAAACTGAATGATTAGCATGTCTTGAGCAGGCTATGAAATCTCAAATGTGTTTATTTTATGGTTATCTAACATCTACAGTATTTTCTGTACTGAATGCTTTTTCCTTCTGCATGAATGAGATCTTCAGGTGCATGCACAGCCATCTACACCATACAGGAGGCTGTGTATATTAAATGCATTGAGGCACATGAGGTCTTCACTCACCTCGGTCTAGCTCTGGATGAACTCAAAATTGGGGATGTTTAGCTATGTCAGCCCTGGAGTAACTGAGTGCAGAGTTTGATTCCTAGATTTTGTCTATATGATTCAGAGTCAATTTTAAATCAGAGGAAAACCCAAGAAACCCAAACAAGTGAAAAAAAAAAACAAAAACAAAAAAAACAAACAAACAAACACAAAAGCTCTGCCTGAGAGTGGTGACCTCTTTGTGCAGCCCTTGTCCTGTGGGATGGATTTCATTTAGGAGCACAAAGTGATCCTGCAAGAAAGCAAAAGCAAGAAGAACTGCAGTGCAATGGAAAGGGCATTGACTAGGACAGGAGAATAAGTGAAAGGCATAGTAAGGACAGGACCCAGGAGGAACAGAGAGAAACAAAAGCTAGAAGTTAGTATGGAAAACATCCATATGAAAGTTGGTAGTCTGCTTGTGTTTGAGTCAATTACCTTTTTTTTTTTCTGTAGATATATATACAGATTTCTTTAAAGACCCTAGCTTTTGAACAGTCACTGAGATGGACAGTGGGGTCATCTGTCTGAGATATTTCCAGGGTGCCCTGCACTGCAGCATGGGCCTAGGAGAGGATACAAGGTCCCAAACATGTCTGTCCCAGAAGCAAGCAATATCACACTGAAGCTAGTTCCTGCCTGGTGTGGAAGATGCAAGTCTGCCATAGCATTTTACTCTTTTCTTTCCCCTCTGCAAAGCTGTTCCTGAAACAAAAATTTTTTCTACCTTTGTCAGCTCTGTCAACTGTGCTGGTGGATCTTGGACCTAGTGAAAGGGGCCTTGAAGGGGGAAAAGTAGCTCAGAGTGAAGGGTGCTGCGTCCAAAAGCAGCTTGGCTTGTCTGCTGGGATAGGTCGAGTGCCTGATCAAGTCATCTGTCAAAATCGGGGAGAAAATTTGCCCTTAAGGCACAGAAAACTAATTCTTTGCGATAGTGAAAAAGTCATCAAATCATCACATAGTTGGCTCTATCTCCTGGGTTTGGGTGGTTGCCTGCATCTCCACAGCCATGCTCAGCCTGGGCAGCAGATGTGCACACGTGTAGTAGTATGGGTTTTTTGGCCAATGAAGTGGGGATGACTTACTGATATGGGTAACAGATTACTGTTCCATACTGTTAATGCTTCATGTTTTGTATCCTGCAGTTGTAGAAAATACCAGGGGTTTTATGTTGATTTTTTAATTTTTAAATTTTTTTTTTTGCAGAGATTGTGTTGTGCTGCCAGCAAACAGTCTGACCTCTCATGTTTCTGTAACCCATGAATTTGTCCTCACCAGAAAAACTTCTGTGGTTTGTTGTGTACATAATCCATGCAAACTTCTGTGTCCTCAGTTCTATCTCATTGTATGGAAGAATGTACTAATTTAAGACTGTTTCCTTAGTGAATCACCTCAGGCTTTCAAAAATGGTGAAGTTAAGCTCTGATTTACCTGCTGTTTTATCTTAGGACTAAATGGTCTTTAATTTGACTAGTCAGGAATGTAGCTTCCAGGCGTTTATGGTCCTGATGCTGCTCTGGGCTTCATCCAGGCAGCTCTCGTGTGTGGTGTTCAGCCTTATCTTTTTATCAACAGTGTTTCATCAGAATGATCTTTAGCAGCAGAAATGTATCCAGCTAATAACATGCTCAGCAGTACTGACTTCTGGCCTTTAGGACATACTATGAAGCACCAACTCTTGTAGTTTTATTCTTCAATTCCTCTGCTGATAAAACTTGACTTTGATTCAAGGCACTCATGTCAAAGGGTGTGAATCTATTTTTGTTGTCGTATTTCCAGACCATGTTTTTTGTGGCTTTTGTTCTCTAAAGGAAAACCAAAATGTTTGCTAATTTAACCTCTCCTTCACATGCAGAAAAAGTAAAGGTAAGGATAGTCAGACTGGGAGCTGCTGTCTACTTGGTGTGTGCTTGGCACCTTCTCAAGCTAGGAAGGCAGCCAAATATGTTTTGCATAAGCTTGTCTCCCTCTTGCTGAAGCCCACCAGCCTGCAGTACTGTGGATTGTCATGATGTAGTTGGCTGTAGCTGAAAGTGTGTTTGCTGTGAGTAGTTCGTTCCTCGGCTGTGAGGAGGGATGCTGTATGAGCTAGAGATGGAGGGAAGTCACTTGGGCTTGTGCTGTTGTCTGGGTGTTAAGGGTAGTGTAGATAAAGCTCCAAGGTTTTCCTTACATTCGTTATTCCTTCTCATTGTAGGAGTGAGGTAACACAGGAGATCCTCAAAGGCCAAATAAAGGCAGACTGCAAAGATGCAAATGCAGCATCTCTGTGCCTCCATCTGAGCCGAGGAGGGAGGGGCAGACATGGCATTTTCTCTGCATTTTGTTGGACCTGTAACCATGCAAGCAAAACTTTAACGTCAGGTAAAATTTTGTCACAGAGGAATACCGAGCACTGTGTTTCCCCTGCTCCCATCCTGACAAACAAGCAGCTATCACTTGGTAATGATGGGTGAGCTGTGCAGTCCGGGTGCATGCAGTGAGGGACTTCCTTTGTTACAGAGCTCTGAGGAAATGAGGAACCCAGGAGGAGAATTTTGTGGTGCCTTTTGTTGCTCAGCCTGGCACAAGCTGTTAAATCTTTGTCTGGTGCAGATGACCTGGAAGTCTGCAGCAGCCAAGCTAACTAAGAAATCTCAATAAATAAAAGTCTATAAATTTGAGGCAGAAAAAGGCAGATACTTTTATTGTGGCTATTTAGTGAATCCATTAAGCAATAAAAGGAACCAGATTCTTTAGGTGTAGAGCAGAGCAATATCCTCATCAGTCCTACCTTTTATTCTCACATGGCATTCAGCGCCAGCAATGAGGATGAAAGTACTTGGATAGGTGCTATGTTGTGGACTGTGGTGCAGAGTCTCCTTAGTTTTATTGTGTACTATCATGATGGGCTTTGCTTGACTTGGACAGCTGTGAGCCAATGTGCCACTGAAAGCTTGCATTTAAAAAAAGCAAATTTGCTTTCTTGGATTTTGCAACATTCAGTTCTAGAAGTCACAAGGGGATCATCTTTCATGTACATTTTAAAACAGAAAAAAATAAATGTGCCAGGAGAGTGGGATCAAAATAATTTTGGTTTTCATGGTATGTTTTTATTCTGTTTAATCATGCACAACTAACACTTGGCTATAGCTAAAGAAACTTGTCATGGAAGCATATCATCTCAAGTCATATATCCAAAGCCAGGAAAAGCCAAAAATGACAGTTAAAATTTGTGAACACCAGCCTCCAGACTTTCTTGGAAAATAGGTAATGTAAATGCATAGCATTAAGTGTGCAAAGTGTATGAGTATGGTTTGTGAGATTGTCTCTACTCCTTTGTAACCTAGTTCCTTGCAATAGCTTTTGTCTGTCATCATACAAAGGAATAAAGAAAAGAATAGTCAGGAGGGTTGGAAAAACAGCTATTTATCTGATCTGGGCAGTTATAATTTTAACTGTGGTGTATCGGTTGAGACTTACATCTTTTGATTTTTTAGGCAGTTTTAGGTTTTTTTTATACAAGGTTAGAGTAATAAATCATCAGCGTGACTATTAACAACCTCCTCTCCTCTGTTTTTTCATTAGGTGGCAGTGAAAGTAATTGACAAGAAAAGAGCCAAAAAAGACACCTATGTCACCAAGAATCTGCGACGGGAAGGGCAGATCCAACAGATGATCCGCCACCCCAATATTGCTCAGCTGCTGGATATACTGGAAACTGAGAACAGCTACTACCTTGTCATGGAGCTGTGCCCTGGTGGCAACTTGATGCACAAGATATACGAGAAAAAAAGACT
This sequence comes from Merops nubicus, assembly GCF_000691845.1. Classification (NCBI taxonomy): domain Eukaryota; kingdom Metazoa; phylum Chordata; class Aves; order Coraciiformes; family Meropidae; genus Merops; species Merops nubicus. The sequence continues at coordinate 78,590 of NW_008626639.1, read as the reverse complement.
GGAGGAGCATGAAGCACGCAAATATATCCGTCAGCTTATCCTGGCAGTTGAACATCTTCACCGGGCAGGAGTAGTTCACAGGTAATCTTAAAAACTCTGTCTACCAAAATTTATCTCGGAGCCTCTAAATGGTTATTTTGACATTTCTTTGTGTAGTAAAGACACTTCCTCATAAAAACTTATTCATAGCAGCTTTTTTAGCTTATCTTCATTATATTGTTTAGAAGCTCATATTTTAGCCATTAGGAAATATCTGCAGAGAGCACTTCAGTGAGTGTGTAGCTTCAGGTGAGCACACAGGAGCCACAGTGACTCCGTGTGTCTAGAGATAAGCCTGTGCTTTGCAAAAGCAGGGCTCGCTCTCTGCAAGCAGCATTAGTTTGTGTCTTCAGAGCTCTCTACCAACATTACCTGGTGAAACATTTCACTAATTCTTTGAGAAGGGGATTGTGCCTGTTGTGTTCTGGTGGAAATACAGTGATACAGGGAGATGAACAGATTTGCCCAAAGCCTCACAGTGACATAGCTGGGACAAAGCATGAATGGGACCATGGAAGTCCCTTGCTTCTGCTTCCCTGATCTTTCTATTTGTTATATTGCCTTGACAAGACCTCACAGCTTTGAAGACTGTACAATGCAAAGTGTGCAACTGTTCAGTTCATCTCACAGTGTCTTTTCAGGAGAGCTCCAGAGCTGTTGCAATACATTGCATTCTTTCTTCAGGACCTTAGTTCAAACTGTGTATAAGCAGGATGTGGATCTCCTTGCAGGAGTATGCTGTGGAGTTAAAAGATTACCTGGGTTTCCTGGGAAACAGAACAATATAATCAGAGAGAAATCTGCGAAGGGTTGCTGAATAAGAGGTAGCTACCTCTGGCTGAAGTCCCTGAGCACCAAGTGGTGTAGGCTGGGAAGTGCAGGTGGAGATATCACAAGTGACTGCCTGCCCCTTTACCTTTCTCCACTTACTCCATAGTGCTCTTGGCTGCTGTGGAGACAGGAGGACTGTGGGCTTGGGTAGACTTTTCGTTTGAGACAGTATGTCTCCACTCTGTTCTTAAATGTATTTATAGGGTATTGTCTAAGAAGGAGGCTCTGCTTTCTAAATTTGGGCCAACTGGTGTTAAGTCTGGACTCCCACATACTTCCCATGTGATGCTACACAAGTTGTGTAGGCCCTGCCCTCTGAGGTTATGTAGGCATGTTGCAGGAGCTAGACACCTGAATACACTTGAGAATGTGTGTCTTAATTTCCTTGGCTGCACTGACTCTATAGAAGATGGATAGTTGTTATATAAACCCATCTGGCAAACTTCCTGAAGGCAGCTCACAGCCAGCTCCTCCAGCTGTGCCCAGCTGTGTGCTGAGCTGCCTACCACTGTGCAGTGCTGTTGGGTGCATCTGGCTTGGTGGAACTTCATGATTTTATTGTCTTGACTCTCTCTCTGTGTTCCCTGTGATCCATTAGGGACAGATGCTACGTGCACATACAGCCTCGTGTGTACTGAGGTCTTATCTTGAGCTAAATTTCTGGTACCAATGTAATATAAATGCTCGAGCAGCCACTAGATCTGTTCTGTGAGTTCTCTATCAGCAGCTACACTGCTGATCTCTTTAAATTATTAACCCCACAGTTTGGGGCATGGAAAAAGAAGTAGTCTACTTATTGCTTTAAATGATCAATTGATATCCAGTATGTACAGAGAGAGAGGAAGGAAAAGGGTCAAAGTTTTGGGCAGAGGAAAACCCGACAGGAACAAATGAACGTGTTTAGCTTTTAACAGCAGTATCATGTTCAGCAGCAGCAGTTCTTCTCCCTGAAAAATTAAACCTCTGCATAGTGGCTGAAGTACTTTTTGGAGATTGGTAGGCTTGGCTTTGATTCTCTTCTTTTTCAGAGAGCATTCAAATCCACATTTTGTACTAAAAAATAGCTTATTCACTAGGTACAGGCTAGAATCAACAGGGTGCTGTGGTGGGAAGAAGGAAAGGCTTTGGTGTCCAGAGAACATGAGCCCAAAGAGCCCAAGTTCCAGTACGGATGCTGCACGCTCACAGCAGTTTTGGCCCTCGCCCCTTCTTTCTCTCTGCTGTCCCTGTGAATGTAAGCACAGCTCACAGAGGCTGAACCACGAGGGACCTTGTTGAGTGGAGGGAGGAAGCAGCCCTGGAAATACTGAGGTGCTGTGCTGCATCTGACAGCTGAGCTCTCTTCGTTCTGCCCTGTGGCGCTGGATTAATACTTACCCCAAAGGCAGCGTACTCCATCCACTCTACTTCTCAATTCACAGCATGGCACAGAGCTTGTTCTTGGGAAATCTTCCATCTGGGTAATGAGCAGGTCCAATGCTGCTTGAATTGATATAATCTGACAGAATCACAGGCAGTGTATCTGCAAGTATTTTCTCTAGCTTGATTTATTCTGCAAACAAAGTAAACAGAGCAATGTAGAGATCCAGGAAGACCACTGGTGATGTGATCCAGCTTTATTCTCCTGGCTGTCTGCAAGCAGGAGAGGGAGAAAGAATAATATTTACCCCAGGACTTGTCCTTCAGTGTCCTCAGGCTTTTTCCATGGCAGTTCTGAAAACAAGACTACTCAATTGGTGACTGAAGAGGGGGCAAAAATAGTGCAGAAGTCTGATTCATTCTCAACCTGGGTGAAATGGCAGTGTTCTGTTGTTGTTATTGTTATTTTTAAAGCAGGTAAAAATAACAGCACTTTCTTCTATGCAGTGATCTCTGGGTGTTTGCATTCACAGAAAGCATGTGAAACAAAACACAGCATCCTAGGCCAGAAAGCAAGCTACTGTTTGTCTCTCTCCAAATGTTTTCATCATTCACATTGAATGAGGCAGGTCATTGAAAAGTGTTCACTGACTATTTTATCACAAAAAAAAAATAAATTTGGTTTGTCTGCATTATTCAGGGAATCATATAAATTACTTATCCTGTTCTATAACTCAGGATGATAAAAAGCCAGGTGAAATAAGTTGCATGAAATTTACTTGCAATATTTGACAAATGTTACTCGGTACGCTTCTGAACTTACGATCAAGACTTGACATGGCAGAAAAGCACCCTGATCTTTGGGCAAGAGCTGGGACCCAGAACTCCATGGGAAACGCTTCTGTTAAGGGCCACTGATGTGTGAAAAGCCTAAAATTAAAAAAACTTCAAGAAACTTCATTTTATTTAGAGAGGTTGAAAAACCCTAAACCTCATGTTTGACTGTACGGCTGTATTTTAAATTATAAATATTTCATCTACTACAATGGGTGTAGACTGCACGTTCCTGAGTGCAGGAGCTACATCTTTGGTGAGAGATGTCCAGGGTTCTTAATTCCTTGGCCACTCACTGAAAAAAGAAATTATGCTATTCTAAATATAATTCCATGTAATCATTTGTGTTTCATTCCTTCTATCAGAAGAGCTCGTTGGTTGCTAAAGATATGCTTGCAACAAGCTCAGCTGTGAATTGGGTAGGAATATTTATCTTTCCCTCTGACAGAGGAAAACAAACCCCGATGGCAATATCTGGTGAAACTTTCTCTTTTCAGAGGGTGTTTACACAGGCCTTCATGCTGTCAAAAACCAGGATGAACAGTAAGCCTCTTGGGAGCGTAAGGACAACAGAGACAATGAAGTGAAAGCCTTGGTGCTTGCCACTGCATCCCACAGGAAATTCTCAACAACCCTTTTAAAGTAATTTTAACAAAATTTGTTCCCATTCAGTGCAATTACTGTCAGGATGTCAAAGAGAAGAATTCAATAATGTATTGGTAGCAAAGATAGCTCTCTGTATTCCCCGTTTCTTCTGTCTTTATGGAAGCATATTTGTACCTTCCACTGCCATTTTGTAATTAAAAGCAGATCAGAAGTTTGAAAGACATAAAAAAACCCAAACCTAACCTGTGGTTTTGAGCAGAGTTTATATATTTTGCTATGATCTATTTCTCTAGCAGAGTAAGGTGGTGCCGTATGATCCAGTTGCTCGGGGTGCTACAGGATTCCTGCCTTGGTACCTGCTACTTTGACATGTTGGCTTTGATAACTTCCATCCTATTAATTTTAAGTGCCAGTAGTCTGGCTGCTGATGCAATATTTATGACAGATCCCGCTCTACAGAACAAAGTCTCCTTTTGAAGTGAAAAGCTGGTTTGTCTTTCTACTTTATGTCAACTTTCAAAATTACCTTTGGGCATTCTCTCTTGGAGTACTCTGTTGTAAATAAACTAAATATTGTTTTACTGAAGACAATAGACCGAATTCCTCTTCTACAGAGGCAAACACATTGAATTCGGTGACATTGTGACTGATAGAAGGATCCAGCTCAATAAATAATATTTTGATAACAAAGCCTTTGAAATGTATATTGGTGTGATAATGAACCGAAATCTCTGCAACCTTTCCTGCTCACCCACAGCTCTTGCATGGGGCTAGAAAGTGGGCTTGTGGGATGCCAGTTAAGGAGTGATATTTTTTGTGGTGCTGCTCTGATTAAAAATAAGAAGTGGGAGACAGCAGCCAACCACTGCTGCTTTGCAGCTGCTTGCTGGTAAAACCTTCCTTCTCATCTCTCTTCCCCCAGACAAGAAATAAAGCGTGAAATGCAAAAACTTCAATTTTGCTGTCTGATGGTTGCAAAGGCACTGAATAAGCTTCTCTCAAAAACATGCTGAGCTGACAGCTGAAGCCTGAGGTAGCTTGCTCAGCAGAGCAGGCTCATGTTGCTTGGTGGAGACGCTGGCTGGAGTTGGGGTTTCCAAAGTAGCCTGTAAAGCTCTGACCAAAGCCAGAGGAAAATCAGCCCCATCAGCAGCAGAACGAACTCACAAACCAACCATCCCATGAAGAAGATGTCTTTTCAAATATGGGGAATGCTGCCTGTATGCTGCTGGCTTCACAAGCTGACAAGGCATAAATATATGCTGATTCTCCACACTGTGGTAATGCACCTAAAAGTCTTTCTTGAGTGACTTCATTATTCATAGAGTTGGCTGCCATGTACCATAGTTAGATACTCACAGCATCATGAAACTAGCCCCTCAGGAGAGAGTAAATTTTTTTTGTTCCTTAATCGCAGAGGTTATTTTGAATTTTTTCAGCAACGAATCACAAAAATTACTTTTTCTTTCCTTTAAGCAAATCTTTTAGTCCTATTTTTTGAGGAGCTGCAACAGCAAGGAACAAGATCAGATTTACTTCAAGGAGGGATACTGAAGGTCTCCAGCACTTGCATTTCTTCTCCCCACCTCAGCCCCATGCAGTGTGGCACATGGTGCTGGCATAAGGGAGTGCTTGCCCAGGCCTTCCAGTCACAAAGCTCCTGGATCCAGTTCTAGGAACCCACCAAGAAGTGCAAGTCACTGGCAAAACTTTGAGGAACTTTGAGTCCATAGGGACCATCGTATACTTGCTGTTCAATGCTCTGGGTCTTCCCATTGACTTCAGCAAGGACTTCAATTACTGTGTGTTGTAGCTGGTAACTCATGTTCACCCTTGCAGTATGCAGCTATTTGAAGCATGCTAAAAACTCCACTGGTGTACAGTGGATGAAATTCAGGGTTCTGTATCAGTTTTAGATGCAGTGGTGCTACTTTTTCTGTTGCAATGGATTAATGTAAACATTCAAACAAAACAGCAGCTCAGATAATCCTCTCTTTGTAAAAAATAATTAAAGTTTGGATTGATCAGAACTGACATGATAAAGCAGTTAGGAAGTTCAGGCAAATTGGTCCTGTCTGCAGGATGAGCCTAAGGCAGAGATGTAATTGGATTGTAGCACTGCACTTTTTGTCAAAAAGAAACAGTGGGTAATCTGGTGCATTGTTAAAGCCACCGAAAGTATTCACTGAATAACCCTGCTGTCCTGACGGCCATGGATCTCGTCCAGATACACGGCTTGTTTGCACTTCTGCTGTAGGTACCTGCCTCGCTGTGCCCTGCTCCCAGCCTGCTGCAGGGGTTCAGGCTGCCCAGAGGTCCTGCCTGGTGTCCACCCAGCGGTCCATGTCTGTGCAGCAGCGGGTCTCCAGCTGTGGGGAGAGTTTAGGGATTTTTGTTTGGTTTTCATACAGCTTTTGCTTTGCATTTCTAAGGCTGGTTCATGTGGAATCTTCTCATTAGGTTCTATCAGGGAATAAAAACCTGTTGTCCTAGCTGCCAGTGTCACATAAAAAAACATGCCTTCCTAGTGACATGGGCTGACAAAATGCGGTGCACATGGACTGTTACATCAGTTATCACTTAACGGCAAATGTGCTGAGAATGGACGTATGGGTAAACATTGTTAATTCACCAGGTCTGATTGCACTCTATACTGAGGCTATATGTAATTTTTTTTTCTTCTGGTAACTTCAAAATGCTCTGTAATATTTACCTTTAGTTTTATTTTTTAACCTAGAATCCTGTTAAGTATCTTTTCTTGTGTTTATGTTTAACCCTCCTGTCACTCATTTATTATTCTAATTGCCTGTGTGTTTTTTCTCCTCAACCTACAGCTTTCATCTTGCAGTTGCCTTGCCTTTATTTTTCATGTCTTACCTCTTCTTAGCTAATGTTTAATATACTCTGAGCTTCCAAATGGTCTTTCTCCTTGCTTTGAGATATTTTATTGAGCATTGCAGTGTATGACCTGAAGCTCCATGTGCTTCTGTTGATTTCAGTTTTAGCTTTGCTTTTGTGGGTTTTGGGTGTTTGTGTTTTGTTTTGTTTTTTTCTCTTTTCCATACTGGTTTTTTTTTTTTTCTTGTTGGTTTTTTTTTTTTTTTGCAGTCTCTCCTGTCAAATTTCCAGCCTCGATATCTTTCTAGAGGTTAATCACACTGTGAAAACCTCTACCTGCAAGCAATAAAGACATGAGTTATGAAGAAATAAGTCCTTCTTTGGCAATATAGAAGCAGAAGTGGGTTGATCCAAATCCATCTGGTAGGGCATGTCCTCCTTGTATGAAGTCATTTCTCAGTGGCAGCAGTTGCCCTGCTTGGAGGACACAGGGTGGTGGGTCTGCAGCAGTATGCAGAGTCTCTGGTGGATGAGGAGACTGATGCTGTGGGTGCTGGCTGGCCCCATGGGGTGCATGGCCTGGAGCTGGTGTTTGCTCTTGGAGCAGGAGCAGGGCTGGTCAAAACACAGCCAAATGTGTCCACATCTTTGCCGTGCTATTTGAAAGTAGCTGTCACTTTTAATGTGGCTGGCCTCCTCAAATTAACACACTAGGTTATTGCCAGAGGAGGGAACATAATCCTCTCCTTCTGTCTCTCAGTGCTTTATTGACAGGGTTACATTGCTTCTCTGGGAAGGACTAGTCCAGAAAGCAGTCCTCTCTTTGGGAAGTGTTTGGCTGGATGCTCTAGAAAATCCTGGATATTGCCCCTGAATACCTGACATTTGCAAAATACTCTCCTTCAGTAGATTTATATAGTTATTCTCCCTATTTCTTTTCACACATGGAATAAGGAAAATCTGCCAGAAATGCTCACTGGGGTGTAGAAACATCTGTTTGGAGAAGGTCCTTGTGGTTGTATTGATGAAGTGAGTGGCATCCTACTTGCAAGCAATCTTCTGCCTCAGGTTTATTTGAAACACAGCATGGGCATAAAATGAAATGGAGAGGAACGTTTTAAAAAATGCTTGTAGTTGGGCGCAGCTATTTTTCTTTCCCAGATCCTTTCTTGTGGAAGGACTTTGTTTGGTTTGGTTGGTTTACTTGTCTTATTTTATTAAGCTTTATATCTTCAGCTGTAGTGGAGGCATCCTTCATTACTCCCTTTGACTTACATAGGCCAAATACCATGGGTGTCACTGACTTCCCATTATTATAGCTGATGGCTTTATTATCCAGATTTTTCCAAAGCATGCTGGGAGAATCATTACCGCCCATCTGAGCTATTGATATCCCAGCATGATTATTGTTAGAAATATTTTATGTCTGGATGGGGGGAAAAGTGTTGTGATAAAGACACAGCCAACTGCTAGAAGTCATGAACAAGTTGTGTAGCGGCCTAAATGATTTTTTCATATTATGCTCAATGCTTTTGGGTTATTTTGTGTGTGTGTGATATCTGGGATGTTTTTCTTAGGTTGCACATGACTTAGGAAAGAGCAACTATGTTCTTAAGTGATGACAGGGCACACGTAAAGTGAAAAATGTGCTGATGTACATATCAGAAAGGTTGGTTGTCTTGTAGAAGGAGACCACTTTCATTTTACCCTCTCCAGAAACTGGTCCAGGCCCTGATCTGTGCAGTGGGTCTGTGGTGTTGGGCAGGGTGGCATGGTGGAGAAACCACTAATGTGGCACTCAGAAAACCTGTGTGACTTCTCTTGGCTTTGCTACTGGCTTTTTGGATAGCACTGGGCAAATCATTTCAATCCCTCAGCCTTCAGTTGTCACCTCTAGCATATGGGAGTACCAATCTGATGACTGTATAAGGAGCTTGAATGCTTCATGTCTAGGGAAGGTTGGTTCTGGTCTCCCTTGTAGACAACAACAGGGGACAGATGTTTGACTCCTAAGATCTCTGCAGGTTTATTCTTCAGCTGTGGCCACTGAAGAGCTTTGGGTTGTGAAGAGTAATGAGAAAGTGACCTCCAGCTCCAAAACCATATATTTGAAATATTTCCAGTGTATAAGATTTCTGCAAACTTTTAAGTACGTGAGAAATTTGAAGAGCCTGATTAATTAAAGGATGCTTATAAATGATAAAGTCATTTTGAGCCTGAAGAATAGATGTGAAAGCACTGGTAATTTTAGAGAGGAGAGACAATGCGTGGGGATTTCTGCTTTGAATGTGTAACTGTGTGTACTGCTTTCATGATACGCTTTTTTATATATGAATCTTATAAATACACTGATGAGAGTGATGGGAAGCTGCATCATTATTTTGGAGGCTCACTCAAAATGTTTTGTTTCTTTCAGAGACTTGAAGATAGAAAATCTGCTGCTAGATGAAGACAACAATATCAAGCTTATTGGTATGAAACTAGTTTGGCAATTCCAGTAATTAAAATTGGTAGTTTTATAAAGAGAGTTTTTGAAACTTCATAATCTTCCATGTGACAACTGCTAATGTTGCTGCAGAGAGGAGCTGAAAGAGTATAGATAGCAATCAAGCTGTTCCCGACAGCATCTTGTGAAAAAAATGTTCCAAATAATTCAGCTTCAGCTGAATGTGGGAATAATGCTACATCTTTTAACCGACAGCTTCAATATTCAAACTGGGAACTTTGTAAAAAATTAAAGAATTGACAGCGCAGAAGTAATTTATTTTATTGTCTTCATAATTCCATATTTACTAGAGATTGGATTCTGCCCCCATATGCATATGTTTCCACCGAAGTCAGTAGGAGTTGCTCACATTTTTAGCATCTGGTAAAATTTGATTCTACATTTATATTCATTAAATTTGCTTCCAGCACCCAGTATGAAAACGGTGTAGAGGGCTGTTAAAAAAGATCAATGATAGAGTCTTGATTGTATTCCAGTATCAGTTATACTCAGTGCTCGATTCATTCATGCAGACATTTCAGATTCATCATTAGTGGATATAGTCTCTCACTGCCTTTGCATAACTCCTATTAATGTTAGTGTGAGCATTGAAAAGAACATATTCTCTTCATAAAACAGACCCCAAACATCTGTTTATATTTATCTCCATGCCTACACTTTTGCCAACGGCAATGTCTGTGGTCGCAGTCTTAAAAACTTGACTGCCTTTCTTTCTTCAAAAGGTTTCATGATCTGAAAAGTGGTGAAAAACACAACATTCAGATCAAATGGACACTCACTGTAATGTATAAAGCGCATGCACTCCAAACAAACGAGAGGAGGATGGTTAATGAAACCTGAAGTATTCAAAATTCCCTTAGGGAGTTCAGTCTTTGGAAATGTTACCCCAACTTGTAGTCATTACTCTGTAGCGAAGCAACCGATTCTGGGAACATAATAGCAAAAGAGAACTCTGGATTACCTCAGCTACAGGTCAAGAGGATACCGATGTGTTACCATGAATCATTCATCAGTAATGATGGATACCACCCATTATCTTGGTTTAGCAGATAAGTGAGACCAGATGGTTTGCAACAGTGCTATATGAATATCTGGTAGATTTAAAGAATTTCTATAACTTTCCTGTTATTTGGTGGTTGATTATGCAACAGTATGTGAACTTGACATCCAGACTCAGACCTAATCAGATGATGCAAGTACAATTAATACTCACATGCCAAAGAATTACTTCAGAACTGCTCTGCATATCGTTTGCTTTGGTCGCATAGAAAGGTCTTCTTACAGTGGGTGGTGTAGGAAGAGTAGGGAAAAGAGACGGTTCAATCTTCCATAGCCTTGCTAGCACTGAAGTAAATCATCCTCAAGTCTGTAGCCTGATGTTTTAAGAAAAGCAGATTGTACACAGTATGTATTTTAAATCAAAGGGATTAAATCCCACTGTCCAGCTGGGTATGTTACAGAAAAATAAAGGTTGCTTTATTAGTAATAATTCAGCTGTAAGTAAAAACAGATTTAATGTCACAGCTCATGCTGTATTTTGATAGCAGCACTGGTGATCTCTGCTTGTTCACCCTGAAGAAGCAGTGCCTCCATTCTTCATGCTCTGTCTGCCATGCTTGCGGAGGAAGCTGCAGCGGGGGCTGCTGAAACCAGCCTCAGGTCCCAGGGCAGCCTCTCCTCACCAACACCTCTCCCAGGTAGTGCTTGAGCTACTGCACAGCTTTCCATTCCCACCAGGGTTTCCCAGGACAAGGGAAATTTTCCAGCACCCACATTGGCTGGTGGAATAGACAGGATAATTTGTAGACCTCTTGCTTGTCGCTGCCCTTTCCCTCACTCAGCTTTTATGTAGTCTGTCTTTCTACAAATGCGATGGAGCAGTTGTGCCATCATGTAGGCCTGCCCAGGAAGGTTCTTCAGGAGTGAAAAACATGTTATGAGGAATTTTTTGCTGCTTTTTGTGAGAAGCTTTTTTGTCAGGAGAAGAGACATTAAGCTACAAAACCAGCTCACGTGAACTGCTTTGGGGTGGGAGCTTCATCTCCATGTCTCATGCAGCAGCAAACACACTAGTAACCTAATAAAATTGTTGCTAATGTAATAACTGTGAAATGAAGAAAACTCACCATAAATTAAAAAGAAAAGGTGAAATGAAGATTTAAAATGTACCAGGAAGTGACATTGAAAGTCCCTCCTTGTTCCTGCATTTCCTGCATCCCTTGAGCCCTGTTCTTTAGCCAGCTGTTTAATGGCACCTTGCTTTTGTTGCTTTTTAGCTACATGACATGGTGGTTTATAATCTGTTCTTAGTTTTATTAGAAACATTCCCTTTGCTATGTTAAGTGTACTTATTCTTAGCTCTCTGCGAAATCTCAAATCTGTGAACATCAGGACTGAAAACACTGAAAAGAATTAACTTTTCATCTACCAGCCTGTGGTGGTAGGTGTCTGATAAAGATGCTGTGAAAAGCTACTCATAGGCCATGCAAATCCCTCTAAAGGACCTATGGCACCAGAAGGTCCCTGCCAATATGTAGGTCTCCTGAGCTCTGTGAAGCTCTGATGGTTGACCTTGTCCACAGGCTTGGTGCTAGGGCTCCTGTTATTTAATAAATCTTTCCCTGTTCCAACTGTCATAGCTTCAGAGATAGCCACATATCCATAGCTTAGTGCTGATTTCCTGGAGGTGTTAAAGAGTAGTAGTGCAATGCGATACTTCGATAGTACAAACAGTGGGGGTGGTGGAGCTTCCATGTCATAATATTTACTTTGGAAAACCAAGTGTGGCCTTTGATCTGAATTCTGTAATTAGCTCAGCGCATTGAAAGGAAGCCCAAGACAGAGGCAGGAATGGCAGTGAAATTACCAGTGCTGGTGGTAATGCCGTTCTTATCAAGTTCAGCAGTGCATCTTTAATAAAAATCACATGGTGATCATGATGTGCTGTCACAGTGCTAGTAACAATATTCCTATTTCTTTTTCAATAAATTTCCTGATATGTGTGTGTGTGTTTGCAGGCACTCTGCATTTCAACAGGCACAAGAAAAAAAAAATATACCAGCCTAGATTAAATTAATGATCTGAAAAAAGTGAATAAGGTGTTTATAGTTTAAACAAATAAGATGATTAAAACCTCCACTGTAGTATACCTCCATTGATAAAGGGATGCTGATTTACACCATCTCAGCATGCAGCCCTTATATACTTTGATTGTAAAACATTGTACTACAGTCAAGTGATTTTGAGGTGGTATGACATAGTGGAGTAAAGACCATGAACAATAAGTCCTCTGTGGACATATTATTTTTTTGAGTTTTAAAAAGTATTTTACACTTGATATAACTCATCTTGGGCCACAGCTAATAAACACATTAGTTAAGTAAATGGATCCTTGGAAGTATTTGTGTGAGCCCTGTGGATAATACATTCCTAGCAGAGATATTTGAGCAACATCCAGAGACAATTATTTTCCATCAGAAGCAAGGAAATTGTCTTGATGCTCCCTCCAGTTTTGACAGTGTTCTCAGCAAAACCCCTTTGAGCCTCTTTAGTTTTTAAATACGGTGCTTCTTGTCTGTCTTGCACTTGTCTCACTCTCAGAGATACAGCCAGGCAAGTGGAAAGCCCTGTGCAGTCATTTGGGCACTTCAGTTCACATAGTCATCTTTATAATGCGATTTTTGGTAAGCAATATTATTTGTTCGTCTGGTTTTACAAGTCTTATGTGACTGCCCTGTCAAGGTGCTTCTAATACCTTGAGGAACTCCTGCTCTCAGCCAAATTTAGCACAGAGCAGAAGCTAAAGGACAGTGTTGCATGGGATCACCAGTTGCCTGCTACATTTGACCTGCAAGATGGGATGCTTTTAGTGGTGGACCCAGAAAGCCTCTGTTTTGTGAGATGTGGATGCAAGACACAAGCCTATGGGAAGACCATACAGTGGTCTGCTTCTCCTGGCTGCCTCATTTTTATATAAGACAGTTTTTGATTTTAAGCATGCATGCATTCTGGGAAGTTTTAAGAAGACTGGATCCAGAAAAAGAAGGAAAAAAACAGATGTCAGTGTTTTTAATAGCAGTATTTTTGTTCTTGGAGATATCGTCAATAACAAGTCATTAATAAATGAGAACATCTTGGATTGTGACCTCTCTAGATCCTCTGCTCCTTGATATTCTGCCCTGCAGCAAAGGCTGTCATCCCAGCCTGTCAGCTTTGCCCATGTCATCCTCCTCCTTCCAAGCTTGTCTTGTTTCTTGCCCTCATCACATCAAGTTGTTTGACTTCACTTTCAAGACTCTCTGCAACCTCTCCTCACCTTCATATGTTGTCTCACAGGCTGTGGTTTTGTAATTTCCTTCTCCCAGGGTGGGCTTGCACACTACCCCCAGCTGCTTCTCCTGCTGGTACAACTGTCTGCCTTGCTTTCCTTGCTTAGTGGTGTAATTTTTAAGGCCCCATCTTGAACCCAGCTCGTCCTGCAGCCATAACAGCACTGAAGCAGACAAGGGAGATGGCAGGAACACTCTTCTCAGTGCCAGCCTAGGCTTGGGTTGGCTGAGAGCACTTCTGCAGTCTCCTTCGGTGCACGGAGGCTGCCTCTTGTCTCTGATCAGCTCATGGTGCCAGCCTTTGCCAGTCCATTGTTATTGCCAGCAAAAGAGCGTCAGAGACACCCAGGGGCCAGAAGTTCAATAATTCAAGGCAGAAGTTGAGGAGGGGGGAGCCAAATCAACATGTTCCCCTCCTTGCTCCAAGATCTCCCTGTGTTATTTCAGAGCTGAAATGCTGATTCTGCAGCCCTGTGGATTTGTGCATCACCACAGTAGTCCCAGAGAGCACCATGCTCACGCACACACCCTGCCTTACATCTGATGTCTCATTTACATGATTTAAAGGAAAATGTTGAAGAAGTCCTACTTAAATGTGGCCTCTATGTAACATACTGCAGCAGAATGGAATACACAACAGCCTGAGGTGGCTTTCTACCCCAAGACATCACAGAGTGCCTGGGACAACCTCAACTCCACTTGTTGCCGTCCAGTTCCCAGTGGAATGTAGGTGTTTTGTGTATGAAATCGATAATCATGCAGATTCTAAGGCTTTTTTATTGTTTGTGGAAATCCCTGGTTATTTTGCACCTCAGAGAAACAAATTATATAAAATTTTTGCTTGCAGATGATTTTTTTCTCAGGCCATTCATTGCTTAGCTTTTTGAAGAAAATGTGGTCTCCCCTCCTCCCCCTCCTTGTGTTCTAAAGTGGCTTTACCGTATCTGTCTCTTTCATAACTGTCTCTGTGCCTTTCACAGACTTTGGATTGAGCAACTGTGCAGGCATCTTGGGTTATTCCGATCCATTCAGCACCCAGTGTGGGAGCCCAGCATATGCAGCCCCTGAACTTCTGGCAAGGAAAAAATACGGGCCCAAAATAGACGTTTGGTCCATGTGAGTTACTTCTCTAGCTTATATTTGTTATTACTGTAGTCATTATCCATTGCTCAAATAGGAAACATTATTCATGTATTTGGCTGCTCTGAAAAAAAAATCTGTGTAATGACTCTGTGATATCTTTTTTTGAAATAGATCTTTATTACTTGTATATAGGTTGCTAGAACATAAAGCATGGAGAGACTGCACAACTGTTCGTCAATGATGTTCAGACATAGTAGAAGACATGGATCTGGCACAACAGGACCAACAGCTTTTTTAGTTTTCCCCAGAGGATCCTCAAACATTCATGCGAGCTCCATGCACTGTACACAGCCAAGTCTGACAAGAAATGTGAAATCAAGTCAGGTCATCGCTTTGAAGGCACAGTCATTAAAGGGAAAACAAAACTGGCCAGAAAACTCGTGAGCCTTTGTGAGAATACTAGTGTACAGGCAAAGGAACAGACAGAAATCCCCGCTGCCAAAGACAGAGGAAGCCAGGGAAAGAAAAAAAAAACAATGTTTTGGAGTCAATGAATTTTTCTGCAATACTGTTTTAGATGTGCAACTTCCACTACCTTCCTGTTAGCCATGGACCTCGTGTTGGCTATCCTTGTCAATTTTGGAGAGGAATTAGCTGAAGCCAGTTGATTTTTAGCTTTTACTTTAGTATCAATAGATTTTCCTTCACCAAGCAGTGGTAAAAACATTTGAATACATTCCAGTTAAATAATTATGACAATTCTCAAGTTGAAGTGTTTGAAATGCTTGGAAAATGTAAAGTACAGTATAAATAGTACTAGTGCTAAGAAAGATTGGCCATGGTTTATATATGAGGCTAAGACCTGCATCAAATGCATGTCATAATTTGATCTAGCTCATACCTAGTTGCTCCTCAAGGCTCCTTAGAACTTCCCCTGCTGAAGCCTATTATCAGCCTGTCTTCTGAGGACACCCACAGCTAAATCATTGTATGGCTACAGAATTTCTCACTCCAGCAGTGGGTTGTCTGTCCACATCAAGAATGACCATACCAGCCCGGAAGAACACAAGCAAACTGAGCACAGTCATTCATGTAAACTATTGAAACTTCTTGAGCAGTAATGTCCTACTCTTTTTTTTTTTTTTTTCATAAAAGAGGAAACTGTGGTTAACTCCTGCCCCTTCCTCATAGCTGAATAAATGGTGTTTGTGATTACAGTTTGTGGTAGCACACCAGTTTAGTTTCTTTCTGTTCCCATACGTGTGTTCAGTAGACTTGGGAAACAAATTCACGGAAGGGAGGAATTCCAATCAAATTTATATCCCTTGTAAGAGGTAAAAGAATGCCTAACCCACTTTTTATCTCTGACTTTGCTGGGCATAAACAAGCAGTAAGCTTTCTGCTCTGAAAAAAAATGTAATTGTTCAGACCTGATCTTTGGGCTGCACCAGAGGCCGTGAAGATCACCTTTTGGTGCTGAACCAGGACCTGCGATGTCCCCACTGGTGCAGGCAGTCGTTCCACACACAGGGCAGCACCCAGACAAGGCCTCCAAAAGCAGCATGTTTATGCACCCTGAGGGTAGACTTAACTATGGCGTGGTATTTAACCAAGGAGTTGCCTAAGAGCTGGGCTTGGTTCTGTGGCTCACAGCTTGTCCTACACATTGTGTGACCCTCCGTGAACAAACCTCTGGGAATTCTTGCCCAAGTTGTTCTGTGCAACAGAAAAGAGAGCTTTTTTTTTGTCTTTTTTCAATAGCTGTCAGACATTAAAGGTTAAGTACAGTCATGAAAACATAAGCCTATGTTTCTCCTTTTTCCTGATCATTTTGGTTTCTTTTTCTCTCTGTTTTCTTTTAGTGGGGTGAACATGTATGCAATGTTGACTGGAACATTACCTTTTACTGTGGAGCCATTCAGCTTGAGAGCTTTATACCAGAAAATGGTGGACAAAGAAATGAACCCTTTTCCCACTCAGCTCTCTACAGGTAATCAAGGGGGTGTGCTGGGACCTGTTCAGATCCAGTCGTTCAGAACCACTGTGTTGAATTCTGGGTTGTGAGTCATGCTACCACCATAGCACGCTAATTGTGAATTTTTTTTTTTTTTTTTTTATTTCATTTTACCCTCCAAAAGATCTGCGGGAGTTGCTACAGTATAACTCCTTTTGCTTTGGTTTCTCTATGTAAGCTGGAGAAGTGCCAGGTTGTGCTGAACATGAGAGAAGAACAAACTTATCAAATTCTGTGAAATTTCTTGTGTAGAGTAGTTGGTCAGGTTGCACATTCACATGATTTTAGCACAAGATATGAATGCATAAACACATTATTTTGGAATAACAGATTCCTGGGCATTATCGTGACTAGGGTTGAAAGATAAACTACCTTGAATGACCTCCTCACATTTATTATGGAGTAATGACATGCACACAGAAGGTTATTTTGGGATGGTGACCTGTAATAACCTTTGTGTGTTCACAAAATGAAAAATTGTTGATGCATTAGTATTAAAAATATTAATTCCTGCTTTGAAGCTATGTCACTAGGCAACAGAGTAATTTTTCAGCTTATAGCAAGACAGTTGTCATCATTTGGAACAAACTCTGTTTTGTGGTTGGGTTTTATTTTTGTATGCTACATTTGTTGTTCATGGAGAGCTTCTGTTCTCCATATCTGGCAGCCTGTTTACAAGGGACATTCAGCAAAATTAAAAGATGGCAAATAGAAGAAGAGTAACTATACATTTTCACTCAGTACACTAAAGATGGAAAACATTGTTGCAGGGGTGTAAGAAAAAGCCCTGGGAAGTTGTGTCAAAAGATGAGTTTTCTAAGTACAGATTTACCTGCATACAGAAGAATTAGATACTTGAGGATTTTCTGACACAGGTTATCCATGGATCAAGCAGAGTATGTTGTTCCTTGTTCACTCATGATCTGTAGGAAGTACACTTTTCCTGCCAGCAGTTCCCATTGCTGGCTTGTCGTAAAGTGGTAGGTTTACAAGTGAGCTGGGATGCTGCAAGTTTTGCCGTCTGTCTGATGCAATTTGAGTGTTTGGTATTTCCATTCTGGAGACTTCCAGTTAGGATTCAGTTGCACAAAATGGCTATTTGAATGTTCTAGCATATGCTCTAAAGCTCCTCTGTGTAAATTGAAAGAAAGATTATACTGACTTTTCCGTGCTGTACTGATCTTGATGCTAAATCCTGCGTCAATTGGAAAGTTATTCTTGAATTCAGGGACTTGCATATCATAGTAAACATTTTCCAAGTTTAGCAAAAAAATTACCAAACTGACCTCCCAGAGTGAAGCTTTTACTAATAAAGAGCAGTTACATGATGCCTCTGTAGTTTCTTTGAACTAATGGACTGTTTCTGCAGTCATTGATATCTTCCAGTTGTCTTTAAGTGGGAGATTTCACTGACTTCCCTTGGGCGACTCATGCATTAAAGGCTGAATCACCCACAAAATGCCTGTAGAAGACTAGGCCTTGGGTAGCAAAAAAAATGCATTACTTTTCACAGGTTTCATTTTACTGTTTCATTCATCCTACCATTTTATAATGGTGATCAAATTTTCTCACAAATGCATCTCTGAAGCATTTGTAGCTCACTGACACTATGGTCTCCAATGGAAACCTTATTTTGCTTATCCTGTGAGAACTACAGCAGCTTGAACTTCCAGAGATGATGGCAAATTAATGGAATAGATTTAAACGTGTTAACCTTTACTCACTGTGAACAAAGGTACGTGTCAGTTCTTGATCTGAGTCAGTGGCCTTGTGCATTCACTGGACATGGCAAGCTGTGATTTAAGATGACATTTGTTCTTGCCACAGTTAGGCTTTGGGTCAGTAGGTAGAAGCTCTCCTTCTCTGTGAATGACTGTTTGTTAACTTCTTAGGTCTATGGATCTTCTTCTTTAATCAGGTTTTCTTTTTCTGTAGATTCACATGTAGTGTAGAGATTTATTGCAGAAGTCTGTTTTGCTTGTTCAGTACATTGTCTTTCAATATTTAATTTCACAGTTACTGAACACATGGTCCTGTTGTAATATAGAAACCAGTCTTACCATTAAGCAAGAGCGTGATTTATTTGGATTAGTTAAAATGTTGGGTGACCATGAGTTCCCAAAGTAACTCTGTAGCAACAGGGAAAATTTGGAGTTAGTGTTTGATTTTCACATTTTGGAAACTGTTTTTCATTAAGCTTCTTAAGCAACACAGCTATCTTAATTATTGATTTTAGATGAGCAAAGTTCAGTTCTTGGGAAGTTGGTATTCACTTTGCACACCTTCCTTTTTTCCTTCAATTTACCACTTCTGTACATGTCTGGTCTTCCTTCTGGAACAGAGAAATGAAGTGGAGGTGAGAAGAAAAAGCCATCGTCTGCCTATGTCTGTAGTTTGGAGGAAGGATTTTATTAGGTGGAGCTCACTCATGGCTTGTGAAATGACCTCACTGCATTTTCTTCAGCCAGTTTTGTAACCACTTTCTGTATACCTTACTTATAACCAGGCCAAGCTCACAGTGTGAATGTGACACTAAGTTGGTTTCATTCACGACAAAGAACGTGAAGACAGCAGAGGTCTTGTCATCCCCACCTGAGGCATGCTCTGCTTCTGGTTGTCACTGAGCTTGGTACACTCAAGGCAGTTAAGAGAGAAATGTAGTTTCTCATGATGCTGGTCTCTCATTTTTCAAAAGAGCAAAGTTTTCCCAAAAATTACACCATGGGAACAAAATTCCAGCAAGTGCAGGTCACAGGCTAATCAGATTACTGCTGTCCTTGACCTCATCATAAACGAGGCCTCGTGTAATTAGGCCCTGGTGGGGTGGTTCACAGCACCCTTTGTTCACCAGACTACTTGGTGCAGAAGGAAAAATGGCTTCAGACACAGTGGGTCCAAAAATGAATTTGGGATATTTGTGTTTGCTCCCTGGGGTACTAATTTTTCTGTCTGACAGCTGCACGGCTAACTGGAAAAGGCTTCTTTCCTCCTCGTACCGTCTGACAGTTCAAATCAGCCAAGGTGCTGTCACTCACGTCTTCTGTTGTCGCCTGGTTCCGGCAGGGAGCCTGCCAGCTTGGGGAAGTCCTCTCCAGAATTAGTTTTTCTTGGCCTGGATCTGTTGATCTCTGTGTTGCTTCACAAACTTAATTTAATTAGTCTGCCTTTTGTCAAGGGGGGAAAAAAAAGATAAGATTTATAAGGAGACATTAGCTGACTTAGTGACCGAAGGTCGTGGTCATGGAGGAGCAGGAGGGTGTTGGTTTGGAGAAGGATTATCTGTTTTGCTCTGAAACCATGGGATGCATATAATTTCTCACACAGAGATGGGGAATTCCTGAGGAGAGAGGAGGGGAGATGAAATGGAAGAACAAGGGGTTTGTTGTTTGCCCTAATGGTAGGTTCCATGCCCAAATGATGTGGCAGGGGGGGCACATGGATAACACCCCTAGTTTATTATAGCCATGTTTCCAGCAGGCTTATCAACTTGGGTGTAGGCTTCTCTTGCCACTTCCACAATATTGCTGTTGTAGGAAAAGAACAAAGACGTTGGGAAAGGTGTAAGTAAAGTATCTCACATAAATGAGCAATTTGTGAAGAGAGAGCTTAGTACAAACCCAGCTGATGCCTAGCTCAACTGGTAAATGTGTAATTGTAACTCTCTCTCCCACACATAAGCTTCTTGATGGTAGGCCTGCATTGGAACAGATAGCTTCTCAGGGCCCTTTCCAGCTGATTTCTGCAAGGTGTTGAACGCTGAGATTACCCAAGCTGTTATGAGTTGGCACCTGTTGGATCTAACCCCGAATTTTTTGAGGCAAACACGGACAAGGGCAGGAGTCTTCTAGAGGAGAGCCTGTGAAGGGCAGCGGTGCTATGACTCAGTTAACGTTTATGCCCTTTTCAGATGAGGCCTCACCAACAGGCATATTCTTCTCCTTAAACTACGTGCGGGAACAGGGATTCATGGGGGATTCACTGTATTGCTGGTGGACAGGACACATCACAGCTGCTCTGCTTCAGAGTAGGGGATGGTGTGGTACTGAGTGAGCATGCTTTGGTGGTGAGACCAAACGCCTGTAAAGCCAGATGGGAAGGCTAGCTTATAATTTTACAGTTTTCTAGCACTGAGGTGTTAGAACATTGTCACAGTTTAGGGTCAGGGCTGTCTGCTAGACCTGTAACAGGTGCTCTCTGTTAACCTCTTCCCCCCTGCCCCCAAAGGGGAAGAGAAAGAGAATAAGGGAGAAAGACTTATCAATTAGAAACAAAAGCTGAAACAGCCTTATTGAAAGCAATAAAATGGAATATGTATTAATACATACAAATCCAGTACCAAACCCCGCTCCCCTGATGGCAGTTACATCACCATCACCACTGATGCTGTGGATCAGGCCCTGGGGAAGTCCCAGACTAGACCCAGTGGCAGATGGGAACCGGATTCAGGAATACATGGATTGGGATCAAAGGCAGAATGGAGAGGCCTCCTTGGATGCCAGCCATTGAAGAAGAGAGCTTGACCCTCACGATCCCTCAGCTTTATACTGAATAGGATATATATGGGATGGAATATCTCACTGGTCAGTTTAGGGTCCCTTGTCCTTTTCCGCTCCGCCCCACAGATGCAGCCTTCTACTTTCTGCACCCCCAACGTGGTGCACAGGATTTAGCAGTGACCTTGGTCTGCACACCAATCCTTGGTGGTCACTCTAAAGATGAAGCGTTACCACTGCTAGAGGCAGACTCTGACTGCGAAAACGTGCTGCTAACTGCAGGCAGGGCAGTTAGTTAGGAGAGACTTAGCTGGAAAGCAAAATCACTGAACAGAATTAGTTCTTTTCTAAAGCCAGGACAGACATCTGTTTTAATCTGCTTTGTAACACAAGCCTTTAAGGGGTTTGATTTGCCTGCACTGAGCCAAAGTAGCTCTGTAGGCAAGTCTGTACTGCAGCTTACCCAGGAGGCACATCCTAGAGGACACCATCCCGTGCCACAGTTGTCCTGTGCTGCCATTGCCCAGGGCACATGCACAGGCAGGGAGATGAGCAGACATGACGTGCTCAGGAGAGCATAGGAAGGGAACTGCAGGTCCGCTGTGGAAGACAGTGGGAAAAAGCCCCCAAGGTCCAGTTCATCTGACCTGGAAAAAATTCCTGCAGATATCACTTCTTCCTCTTGTTTGCCATTGACTTCATTCAGGACTCATTTGGCATTGTCTCACTTGACCGTATCTCCTCTACAAAATCATGGCAATCATAATTTTCCCAGAAATCAAGTTTTCTATGTTTTGTGCAGGGAATTCTAGAGGACAGAGTTAACTCTTTAATATCTTGTAGCCAAAAAAATTAATCTAGCCTTGATAATTTGAGAAATAAAGATCAGACCTAGTTTTATTTTCAGCTCAGATAGGCACTTCTTGTGAGTCTTTAAGCAAATAATTTGATTTCATCGCTTCTAACCATATAACTTAAAAATGTCAGAAAAGTACTTTTGAGGGTTTTTGCAAGAAAATCCCAAGGAACGGTTGAATGTCACTGAAAGTTGAAGGTTCAAGTATCTGAGAAAAGAATGAAGCCCATTAATTTTATTGTACTCTTTTAATTTGGCTAAAGCCTCCTGCAACTGATTGTAAGTTGGACGGAAGCCAGCAGATAATTTGTTCTTATAATGTCAAAGGGAACCCAGTTCTCCATGTCTTCCCTCCCAGCTCTGCATCCCTCCCCTCCACTCACTCCCAGTCCATCTCCTTCTAATTTAAACAGAGGCTGAGTGATTTGTCTCTGCTCCAGCTTTTTGTCCTCGTACAAAAATTAAGTTTTGGCTAACGTGGCTGGAAACTTCAAACAAGCTCTGAAACAAAAAGGTGCTTTTACTCCTCTTCTTTATAACTCCATAAATCGTTGTGACTATAATAATTGTTTACTTTTCTTACTAATGCCTTATCAGTTTTTCCCTTTTTCTCAGGGACATCAGAGCATACCCTAAAGAAAACGTTCCTTTTATAGTATGGTCTTGGTCAGGCCACACACCTGTAGTAACTCAACAACTGTGTTAGGTCATAAAGCAAATGACATAGCTACTGGTTTTTTTTGTTGTTGTTGATTTCTTCACAGCGGCTGTAAACTTTCTACGGTCTCTACTAGAGCCAGATCCTGTGAAGAGACCAAACATCCAGCAGGCACTTGCAAATCGGTGGCTTAATGAGAATTACCCTGGAAGAGCACCACCTAATGTCACATATCCAAACAGGTACTATGCGAAAGGGCAGAGAAAGCCTGCCAGGCTGTGTATACATTATCTGTGTTCAAATGTGAACAACTGTGATGTTTCAATTCCATTGAGGTGTCACCACCTCTGAGTGCATTTTCTGGGTTTGCTCTTGTGACACCCTTCTAAAAGCTGTTAGGATTGGCCATTGAATATATGTTGTTTGAAATGGTCAAAACCAATACCTTAAATTAGAAGCTGGCGTACAATGCATTATTTTTAGGGTGGTCTGGGGTGGTCTGGGGTGCGGATCATATGATAATTGTGTCCAGACCTTGGAATGGGGATGTGTGACAGGTAGTTCTGATCCTCACTTTGTCAGTAAAAGCCGTGCTACTTTTCCAGCAGAAGTTATGCTCATTTGTGATACATATATGAGATTTTGTGGATGAGGTGAACATGCAAACTGTGGTGAGAAAGGTCAAAGATAAATGCTCTTGCTTGGTTGGTTGTTATCTTGAGTATCTGTGCTGAATCTATGATGAAATGCAAGCAGAGAACAAATCTCATGGCCAGTCAAACATTCATCTAAGGAAAAAGAAAGATACCTGTGGTCCACTTTGGTTAGAAATAATCTTGCTTGACTTTAAGTATCTGAAGCGTAGAGTTGACACAGGAGCCAACCATCCTGGGATCTCATTACAGGCAGTGGAGGACACTTTTTACAGAGTGATTCATCTGACTTCTTTTTGATTCTGCAATAGGATGAGTTTGTGCCCAGGAGATACAAGTTCCTCTCCAGTGACTATAAATGGAGCCTCAGGCAACTCACTTGGAAATACATGTCTGTATTTGATCAGATAAAATCTCTTTCCTCTATCAGAGCCCTCCAGCTGTGTCTCATGCACAATGTAGTAGCTGCAGAGGATTCACTGTAAGAGTTACTAGCTTGCAGGCCAAGATTCTAAGTAACAGTGAGGCAAAGACAGCAATTTCAACCCTAATTTTGGTGCTTAAAATTTGATAGTGCCCCAAAATTTCTGTCCTAACTTGTGAAGAGGAGAGTCCCTAATAAAGATCCTAACGTCTGCACTACAGTTTACTCGATTGCTAGTTACCAGATGTAGTATATGCTTAGGGGCATGGCAACTTTTGTCTGAACATTTATACCATTATCCTTCACCCAAAAATGGTTTGGTGTTCACCAACCAGGCCATGTCTTTGTGTTGGTACCCTGGAGGACTTGGGCCCATAAGCTGGCATAGAGCCAGCCTTTAGCATTCAGCCCAGGTCACAACTTTGCTGGTAAGAGTGCCTCCCACTCGTTTTCCTCTCTGCTCCACCACTAGCCAGTGATTCAGAGCCATGGGTTCAACCTCTTTGGGGTTGATAGGCACCTGCAGCACCCCTTTCTTATTGCTGAAGCAGGTGACAAGCACTGTCACTGCTTGATCATTTGGGGCCTGGGCATAGGAAATCAGTTTGAGCCCTGAATATTGACAGTGTTTAGGAATTTTTGGAGGCTTTTCCCTTAGATGCTGCTGTTGGCTGGCTTATGGGTCATAGCCTGCATAGTCCAAGCTCATACCTGAGTCACTTCCCTTTCACTTCTTCATTGACAGGGAATGGAGGTGCCCTAATTTAGCAGCAAGCATTTCCCTTCCAGAGGCAGTGTCTTAACTTTCAAGTACTGCATCATGGAGAATTGCTGTGACTGTGCTGTTCTTTAACCTGAGGAGAATAACAGGTCTTCCACTCTCAGAATGTGGCTGAGTAAACTGAGCAGCTTGGATGCCTGGAGGCATCACTAGAGTCATCCACTGAAATGGGTCGGCAAATTTAAGGCCAGCTGCCTGCAATTCCCAGACCTATGTGGACAAAGTTTTATGAAGAATAAGAATGAGAACAGGCAGACCCATTATCTTGACATTACTGCTCCAAAATTAAAGGCAGTTGAGTTAATCTGCATAGTATGCTGTCCAGCAAAAGAAAATCTGGGTGTCTATGATGCATTAGGCTGTACCCGAGTATGGTACATATGAACATTGTATGGTAAAGAAAGGGAAAACAAGTGTAAACTGAATGAGTCATTAAGCTAATGAAATCACTGTCATAATGAGTCTAATCAATCTACTAAATGTGGCATCTGTTAAGTGAATGTAAATGTAACTGAGAGCTGTATGGGTAATTTAATTCCCTTGCTGTATGTGCCTTATCTGCAGAAAAGAGGAAAAAAGGAATAGGTCCTGAATGTGCTTTCACAGTTCTTTTGCATTTGTAGGTACATTTTCCTGCCTCTGTTTTTTAATTGCTAGCTTGCAGTTGCCAGGTGTTAGTCAGGGTGTAGTGGAAGCGTCCCTTCTAGAGTTTGCTCATTGGTGACTCTAAATGAGCCATTTCTTCTAGAGTTTGCTCATTAAGTAGTGACTTACAGAAGAGGCCAACCTCTGTTAGAATATCTGTGCAGTCCTTTTTATTTATGGAGTACCCATTAATCATTTTCTCCTAAAGGCAAGCGAATCAAATGGAAGAACAGAAGAAAATGCAGTGCCAGACTATAGAGAGGGTGTATGTTTGCTCATGCATGTATGTGTATATGGTGATGATAATAATGTTTGGTCTGAAAACAAAGGAAAAGAAAATGCTTCTTCTACCTGAACCCAGATTTTATATTAAGCTGTAAGGATTAAAATAATATAGATTCTTTCTTTCATTTCATGTTTAGATAATATTTCTTTAGTTTATTTCGTTGATGCCCCAGGCTTGACCTACCTAGTCTTTGCAATACTGGAGCCTTATAGGGAAAATACTCTACAAAGTTTGAAATATTTAAAGACATGACCTGACTCCTTTTGAGCTTACCTAAGAAAGTACCATGAACATCAGCTTTGACAGAGTTTCTTTGAAGTTTTTATTAGTGTGCAGATGTGTGTAAGATGTGTTGAAATAGTTCTGAAAATCCACTACTGAATTTAAAAAGAATCACTTCTCTTAATCAGCACAAGTAAGAAGATGTGTTCTGTTCCTGTGGTGCGCTTCCACCAATATGAGGGTAGCACCCATTGTTCCGAAGACAAGCACGTGGTAGGAAGGAAGAGAGCATGGAGAGATATAAAGTGGAAGAACAGCAGAAACTACATTTTCAGGAGAATGTTCTCCCAGGATTTTTATAAGCTTGCTTTTATTAAATAAATTCCCTAAAGGCAAGCAAAAATTTCCCATTTTGCTGAGCATTTCAAGTAGAAATTGCTTGAATTTCTTTTGCTGTCCAGATGCTTTAATGTTCAAAGGCCAAACTAAGTTTTGCTTTTGAACTTTAAAAGTCCCAACCCCAAGCATTCCTTAGCTGCAGAATGAATGTTAATAAGCACACTGCATAAAGGAAAAGAGTTATCTGAGATTTTTCCAGACTGTGTTTTACATCTTGTCCAGACTGTGTGGTCCAGGCATTCCTTGCATCACAGGTGCACAGGGCAGGGGGACAGCAGGGCAAGAGTCGGAAAGGTGAAGAATGGTCCTTTTGAAGGGAGAAGGCAGATTCTAAAAAAGCCCACAACCTAAGCTCCCCTAACTTGCCTCAGCCAAATATTTGGCTTGATATTAGGAGCCAGGAATGTCCTTTAGAAACCAAATGAGACCCAGCATTTCTTTTGAGATGGATGGGATTTGACGGGTACATCTGGGAAGCTAGCCAGTGTGTTTAGAGGCCTAAATAGGAGCAGAGTTCTTTGGAAAATCTGTTTTTAACTTAGACTGAGAAGATGCTTTGCCATTTTCACAAGGCTGTTGCATTTCGTTTCTTGTCTTCGCTGAGTCTGTTATGGATTTTATAGAAGAACATATACATAAACATGTCTTGTACTTCTGCTTTTAAAAGATGTGAGTATAACATCAGTTTTACCATTTTGAAAGCTGCTGTAATAACTACCTGTGTCCCTTTTCTCCAGCATGGAATTCCCTAGCTACATAGTGCATGAATATTGTGCAACAAGTGAAGCTGAATGCAGTGGTCTATGATTATAAGGAAAGGGTCATTTCAGAAGCCAAATGTAGCTACTTGATTTGGATTTTAGTTCTCCTTCAAAACCAGCCAGATAATCTTCAGAGAGTCTTCACTGGTTAGATGTAGGGAATAAATGGCAGTGTCCTGAGCATCATGGTGCCATTTCACATCGGGTATGACATGGTGGGGAGAGTGATGTTCATTCAGCTATCATGTCTTCCTGCAGTACTTCTCTGTCCCGAATATCCTGCCCTTTTCATGCCTGCTCATGGGAGGAGAGAGCTAACCAATCCCATGTTCCTGAGCCTTTCAGGCCTCTTCTTAACGCTCTGCCACATCCTCCATGGCTGGCAAGGCTCTGTCACTGGAAGGATGGTACGAGTGGCGTGCTCTGCCTCTCTCTCTGTGCAGGATTCACCTTGAGGACCTCAGCCAAAGTGTGCTGCTCCATATGACCGAGAAGCTCGGCTACAAGAACAGCGACGTCATCAACACTGTGCTCTCAAACAGGGCAAGTCACACGCTTGCCATCTACTTTCTGCTTAATAAGAAGCTGGAGCGCTACTTGGCAAGCCTTAGAGTGAGTACTGTTTGATGCCAGTTCTTTGGATGAGTGGTTGAGGAGGGTAGATATAGTGCTGAAATTTTCGCTTCTTGCTGGCATTTGATCTCAAAGCTTTATCCAAGTTGTTTTTTTTTTTTTTTTTCTAATTTTGTAACAGTAACTGTGAAGGGTAAGTATTCCTTGTAAACCAATAATATTATTTCGGATAAGAATTCCCTCAGTTGCAGAGGTAATTGCTGATAGGCATTATGTCTCATGAGTGTGTTTCCATGGGAGATCCCCTCTGACTGGGCATTCACCCTATAGAAAGCAAACTTGCTATGCAGAGCCTTGCTGTGTCTTGTGATGTGCTGTGTCCGTATGCTAAGATAATTCTGCCACTTGAAATATCAATAGCACAATGTTACTTAATTCAGGAAATCCCGGGGCAGCTTAAGAGCTATTAAGAATTTATTTAGTTTTTAAGTGAAAAATTAGTGGAAAATTTTACATGATAAAGAACATGAATATAAAATCTCCTAATCTCCTGCTGACCTTCCTGGCCCCTGCGTGTGGCTTGGGGATCAGAACCACTGCTGATGGATTTGCCTAGCAGTTCTGTTTGGGGCAGGAGCCTAGCTCCGCATGTCATCCTTCCTTAAACATCGTGGGCAGCTGTCAGGCCACACTTTGCATGGTATTTGCTGAAGTGCTGGGACAGGCAGAGCTCACGAAGACAAGCTGCACTTTCTCGTCCCTTGGCCTCTTCACACAGCTGCCTGTGGTCTGGTGAGGAGTCTTAACTAGCTGAGGGTCTGTAAGCTCCTGCGTGACTGCGTGGGCAGGATGTTGGGTTTTGTGGAGTTTTCTTATTAATATGTTTGCTTCTTGGAGAAATTATCCCAAATGTCCTTCCAATCCAACAACAGCTTCTGAGTTTTTTTCTTTTCATTGTTCTTTTAGCAAGCTTGTTTTAATGATGATGTCATCAATGATATTTAAAATGTAATGGACCAAATTCACCATCTCTGTAAGTCGATGCACCTCCACTGAATGCGAAGAGTGGATACGGTCCATTAAGCAGTAATTTAATGTTAGTTTTCTCTAGTTATCTTTCATACTTTACTTTTCTGTGCTTCTCTTTCCACAGAAGTCTGAAGGCCAGGACGGTATTTGCCAGAAGAACCAACTATACCAGATAGAAAAATACAAGGCAAATAAAGATTCCTATGAGGTAAAGCTCATTAAAAGTCGTTAAGGTACTTTGAAAGCAGACTGAATGTGAGGGTCCTTGGCGACTGTAATTAAGGCAATGAGTTTCTGGACCTGTGGAGGAAAAAAAGACCTGTGATCTTGCCTGTGCAAGACAAGTAATTCCCTCCATTTAATTTTGAAGGAACAAACAGCAAACCCCTAGGGTGGAAGTCTAAAGGTGTCTTTCAGCTTCTACGAAGAAAATAAAAATTTTAAATGATCTGTTTAGCAAAATAATGCAAACTTATTCAGGGGTGTCCGTAGTTTCAAGGATGCAAGTTGCTGGTGTTATAAGAAGACCCTGTGTTGCCTTGAGTCTCAGGACCTTGGTGGTGTAGGGCAGAGAGCTAAGTGACAGCCAGGGTCACTCTCC
>NW_008626639.1:32757-49740 GCF_000691845.1 Merops nubicus | reverse complement strand
TTCCTGTTGTCCTGGGCCAACCCTGGCTTGACTACCAGAAATGATGAAACTGTATTAGCACAAAACTCTGCCCAGGTTAGTATTTTGTGCTTCTTAGCAGAAGCGATGCAGCCCACTGCATTGTAAGGGACTTCCCTTGTCTGGAGAGAAGGTTCAATCAGGTTACCTTTTGCTTTGTCAGTCTCCAGTATTGCCTGCAAATAGAGAGGGTAGTTGTGTTAAAAGAATGCATTTCAGATAATATGAGTCTTCGCATGGCTGGATTTTTCTTCCCTGGCTGATTCTTTGTCAAGCATTAAAATGACAAGAGAAGTCTGAGCTGTGCAAGTCTTACCTACCAACACGAAGAGCAGTGTTCTTGAAGAGTCTACCTATTTCAAGAGCTACTCTTCAGTGCCGGAGTGATGATTTATTTGCAGGGGCAGGTTTGTATCGTGGCTGGTTTTGTTTATTTTAAAGACTGCTTGCAAGACAAGTTGGACTGCAAGCCAGATGGAAATACCAGGGCACAGTACGTAACATTCTTTTGTTACATAAATCAAAAACCACCTTACTTAAAATGTATCAGCAGAGATTCAAGTAATATAATACTTCAAGATGCTCTTTTGACAGTTTACTTCAAGCTGTTGCAGGGCACCCTATCCGTGGGAACACAGGCAGGTACCTGGAATTGGACAGTGCAGATGTTGCAGGGCACATCCTGGTGTTCTCTGGACCAGCTTCCTCAGCT
This sequence comes from Merops nubicus, assembly GCF_000691845.1. Classification (NCBI taxonomy): domain Eukaryota; kingdom Metazoa; phylum Chordata; class Aves; order Coraciiformes; family Meropidae; genus Merops; species Merops nubicus. The sequence goes on along the minus strand of NW_008626639.1, from coordinate 49,010 downwards.
GCTGGTGTCACTGCTCCGTGCAGTGACAGAGAGCCACGGGTGGCTTTGCCTGCCAGCCAGGCATTAGCTGACAGCTTCTGCATGCATACCCGGTGCAGAGGAGTCTGCAGCAAGGCCTGCCTGTTCACCTGCACACAGCCAAGAGAGAAATGCATGGTCTGGTTTGCTGGTGGTCCTGGAATCTCTGGGCCCCCAGAGGGGAACTGAAGTTTGACTTGCCTGAGGACAACTGAAAGCTAATGGTAGTGCTGCCGTATGACCCGAGTTTGGCTTGTAGGCATGCTGAGGGATAAAGGCTTCCTCCAGAGCCACTCCTGCACTCGGAGTTAGTCCCAGTGTAGCTATTTAGAGGATGAGGGGGTGTCATTTCTTTCTTGGAATAGTTACCTTGATGCAATCACAGTGCAGACACTGTGATAATATTACAGTATATTTTTTTTCTGCATGGGCATGGCTGATTATAAAGCACGTTTTCTATTGCTTTAGCTGTATTTACACAAGGGAATTTTGTTATCTTTACTGTACCAAGACAGTTACAGCAGCACAAGTGGGTGAATACAGACCCATGGATGCTACTGCTGTTTGTAACTATGGTAGACCTCTCTCCTAAGCTGCCTTCATGTGGATGGGAACACATCCCTGGTAGTGGCTAGTGTCTAGCTTGTGTCACTGGGATCAGTGGGTGCCACCAGGACTCAGGGGTAGGGATTTTGTAAGCTCAGGCAGGTTCCCTTATCATCTCCCACTTCCACAGGGGAACTGGGAGGCACTGGTCCCTAGGCAGACGCTGCACAGAGACCATAGCTGTGTGTTGCCATGGGAATAGCAGGGAGAGAGCTGGTCAGTTTCAGCTTCAGCAGCTGACTGAATTTCTTCCACCTCACTCCAGTAATGCAAAATAAGGACTTTGCCTCAGGCGAGGGGCAGGCAGGCAGCACATGGGCAGTGGTCATGCCTAGCCCCTCTTCTCCATTTGCTTTCCTAATCTGGGGTGGTGGGATAAGTGTGCCAAGGCTGAGGGTGATGGAAGCTGCTGTCAGTGCTCAGTAATCAAACTGTTTTGCAGGCTGATTTCATTTCAGTGCTTCAGGGTGTATGGGCAGTGCAGGAGGGAGGAAGGGAGGCAGCAATCTGTCTCTTTCCAACTCTCTTTTTGTTGGAGAGGCCTCAGGTGAGGAGTGGACATCCTTCCAGTGAATTCTGAGGACCAGTGCTGGGGCTGTCTGCCTGCAGCAGGGTAGCTAGTGGGCTCAGTCTCGGGGAATTTGCAATTTTTAAGAACTTGTGTCATTGTCTTATCACCATTTCAGACATGGCCAAGGAAAATATCCTTTATCTTCCTTTCAAATCCATTGCTGGGAGTAAGAGTAGGTTTTAGGGTCGAGGTCAGGACAGGAAATAACAGAGGATGATGTAATGCCAAACCTATTCAAGTATAACATACCGGTACAACTCCAGCATTGTGTGACAGCGTGCCACTACATGGCTGTGCATGGTACACTGCAGAGTGAACTTTTGTAATTCCCCTGAAGGGATTACTCCTTTCCTTTTAAAACAGACCAGTATGTGGCATGTTGGGAATTCAGGGTTTCAGTCATTTCCCCTCTAACAACCATAGTTTGAGAGAACCGATGTTAGTAAGTTTTAAAAATACTTATAAGACCATTTGCAGTGTTCATCCAGGGTGAACTAATTAATTGCTAATGCCAGGTACGTGAATTTTCTTTTTCGTGGATGCTTTAATTGTATGGTGTGACTGTGTTACTGCTGCTTAGAAAACATAACACCAAGTGTGAAGGCAAAGCTAGGAGCACTTGGCAGACGAGCTGCAGCTTGGCTCTTGCACCATTAGGCTAAAAATATTGCAGCATTGAAACATGCTGCATTCGGACAGATGCTGCAGCAAACAGCATGCAATTTTTTTCCGCACCTATCCAAAAGAGCAGAAAGCTGCTAACAATCTTGATCATCTCCCTTAAGCTTAATATAGTTACCGCTTGGTTACATCCTCACAAGCACCTTTAAAAAAAGGTGCTCGGTAGAGCCTAGTCTCTTCTGAACTTGACAGCAGAGTTTAAGAGCCTTGAGAAGGAAAATAGTGTGGTGGGCTCAAAATTAACTTTATGGCCCTCACTGACTATTGTCCTAGGGTGTTATTTACACAGCATTGATATTATTGTTGCTATTGTTGTTATTATTGTTGTTACTATCTCCTTGTCATCAGTAGTGACTGTGCTCACCTGGGGCCAAGTAGATGTTGTGACGTTCCAAGCACAGCATGAGCAGGGAGGAATAAATGCTTTGTGCTGGAGGTGGTTAGAGCCTCTCTAGGAAAGGGGAAAGACATCAGGTGGAGGAAGAGGTATCATGCAAGCAAAGTGATGACAGCTCTACAATGCATTGGTTTGTTTCTGTGGAAGGGTCAGATAGCTTTAGCTAGCTAAAGGAAAAGAAATTGGAAGGGGTAAGTGGTTGGTGGAGAGAAGCCTGGAGACAAAAAAAAAGCATGAAGAGACTGAGGTGAAGACGATGAGTTGCTCAGAGGTCTCTGATTCTCACTCTCCCCAGTCACCTAACTACTTTTGTAATAAAACTAAAACATCTACTTTATGATTCACTGAAGCTCTTCCTTCTGACTCCGTAACTTCTGAAAATTGAAAGGTTAATGAACCCAGCAGTGCCCAGACACCCTCTGTGTGAGGGGCTGAATTCTGTCTGGGCTGGGAATGATCTTAATAAGTTCAGTCCAGTTATTTTCCTCTTAGGTGTCTTAATATATTTCCAGAGCTGTGTAGTGTCTTCTGTGCTTTTCTTTCCCTCCCTCACATGTATGCATGTTACTTTGCATAGACTTCTTGTCAATGAACTTTCAGCAGAAAATCATCAAGAGAGCCAGCCCTGTGACAGTGTGTAATTATCAGACAAAACACAGGCCTCAGCACAGAACTGAGTGAAGGAACTTTCCTGCATTTTTTTAAAAAGACTTGTAGTTATGATGACTTTTCAACAGGACATGGGGAAACATGTTGCTTAAATGAGAATTACAGCCACTCAAAGGTTATCATGTAGATGTTCCTTTAAAGAAACAACCCCAAAGCAACCAAATAAAAGCCCCACTTCTTTGAGATTGACATCTAAAACCAGAACGTGCAGTTTTGTTCCAGAAAAGTGAGATATTCTTGACATCTTTGAGGGACAAGAAAATATGGGCCACAGATCTGCAGCCTGAGTTTTAGAAGTAAAATAAGGCTTTTGGCTCCCCCTGAAATCAGTGACAGGTAGAGAGTGTTACAAAGCTTATTGAAAAAAGATACAGTGGATTTTCACTGTTAAACAGTGCTTTCAAAATTGGAATACTTTTCAGATCACACTCCTAAGTTCTGTTTTTCCTCTGTCATCACTGGAGATCAAGCCTATCTTTTAGGATCTATGCACTTGCAATCCCATCTTCATCTGCCTTCCCTGCCACAAATAGGAGTTTGGTTTCAGTGAAGAGCTGAATCGGTAATTTTCTCCCCTTCCGTGTCTTGCGCAGCTGCAGAGATGCTGTAAAAGCAAGGACCATATTCCTCCAGATCTTGTTTGGACAGAACTTAAACGACTCAAAGAGTTTAAACTTCTTTAAAGCTTTGCAGCTCACTTTTTCAAATGTCAGAGGAAGTGCAGTAAATAGAAATCTGAGACCTTTTTTTACTTGTTTAAAAGGAGGGGCAAATTTCAGGTAGGAAGGAGCATGAACCTGCATCTACTTGCTCCAACAAGGTCTCCTAGGGCAAATGGCCTCTGAAAAGAAAATGTTCCTTTTCCTTTAATTTTCCAAAACCAACTTTCACACTGCATGAGTGTCAGAGCAGATGGGAGCCATGAAATTATGTGAAACAGATCAGAGGAAAATGAGACATGGAAGATTTAGTTATTTTGAGTAGCCAGGATAAGTTCCTTGTAAATGTAGTTTTAAATTCAGCTTTTGGTAAGTGGTGCGCTTATAAGTACTGGGGTCATTTAAACTTCTCTTAAGTAAACCAAGTTGTTCTTGTTTGTTTTACAACTTAAAGGACAAAAAACTCAAAGAACAAGAAAAGAAAGGGGAGATTCTTCACCGTCAGCTCCCAAAGAAAACTGAGAAAAGTCCAGTTTCTTATAGACAGCCTTCTTCCTGTCTTATCTCACAGATACAGAACACCAAGGCTCTGCTGAAGGACAGGAAAGTCACCAAGGCTGGAGGTCCAGAGAAAGGTCAGTGGGAGGAATACCAGTGGTGTGTGCATGTGCATGTGTGTTAATAATGAGGGCATCTTGTGTCTTCTGTGTGTGCTAGTAAATAGTCCTGGGCTTGCATTCGTTGTCTGCTCTGGAGGTGGTGTGTGAGAGAGGACTGGATAATGTAGTCAAACATTGAATGAAACGTCCTGAGAAAACCATGACAATGTTCAGCAGTCATGCGTCCTCACTTTTACTTCTCTTTTGATTTGACAGAATTCCCACAGTGCTTTAAAAAAGCTTTCGTTCCCTATTTATACATACTTAAACATAATCATGCACTTCATGCTCGCACTTTGAAAGCATCAACACCCACCCCAGATCACTGACAAACCAAAGCCGGTAGACAGCCTTCCGCCTGCCAGCAAATGGATTTTGCTAAGAGGGGACTAATGGGCAACATGGGAAAAAATCCTGACCCGGAGGAAAGTTCTGGTAATGGTGGCATCCCTGGGAGAAGCAGTGGGCAGCAACTGATGGTGGAGGGAGGGGAAGTAGGAAGCCAAGAGGAAATACAAGTGGGACTGCCAACTCCAGCAAATTTCAGATAGCAAAAGGAGGGGGAAAAGTATTAGCAGAGCAAGGAAAAGATGAGACAGCCAGAGGAGAGCAGAGCATTAATCACACAGGGTAGGAGGCAGCCTGGGAGAGGTGGGTGAGAGCTGCTCACTAAAGGAAGCAGAAGACAGGAGTGAAGGAAAAGGAGAGTCAGCAAGGAAAACAGGGTGTTGGTAGTGCACGTGTGGACAGGAGACATTGAGGAGGAGGAAGGTGATGCAGCTGCCTGTTAAATGAAGGAACTTAACAAGGGGAGATCACTACAGAGCAGAGGGGAGAAATATAACTATGTGAAACATGTGCTGTTTACTGAGAGGTATGAGGGTGTTATTTAGAATGGTGGCTTATTATGGTTTTGTGGTCTATCCTGTGATTTTATCATTTGACATATTCTACCTTAAAAAAAATCAAAATGATGTTCATCTGGCAGCACAGACACAATGTGAGACAATGTGAGTGATTTCATCCCGTACCTCTGTTGAGGTCTCAACTCCTGCCGAGACCATCCCTTTCAAAAGAAATAGGTGTGAGATTTGTGGCTGTGACCTGGGGCCTGGCATACCTAAATTATTTTGTGTCCCTTTTAGGTGGTTTGAGACTGAGGGAACTCATGAACAGCGATTCACTGCCAGTCCGCTGTTCTTTCAATTAGGGGAACCTAGCAAAGCGGGCTCTTTGGATAGCTTTCCATGAAGGCAGCAAAGTGTGTTATCTTGTGACTAGCTTGGCATAAGGGAGTGCCAGCATCCTGTAGAAACCGAACAGATCTCCATGAGCTGTTTTATTTTACTGGGCCAAATCCTACCAAGCTTGTTCCATTTATATTTGGTTCTTGCTGATTCTCACTGAAGTTGAGGCAGCAAATCTGTTCCAACTGTAATGGCCTGAATCTGGCTGGTGCAGCTACTCCATATTTACATGTGTGAAACCAAGAACAGATTTTGTTCCAGAATGCAAGTAAAGACATTAGGTATTAACTCACTATTGTCGCATGTGTCTCTAGGTATGTCAAGGAATACAGTACTCAGACCCAGTTAAAGCCATGCAAAGTTGTGCTAAGAAAGGAGAAATGTGAGATTTCTCAGACATGGCCCCAGAGGATATAATTAACACAAGCAGCTGAAGACATCTGTGGTTTTCCATTTCATGTCTTTGTCTTACTCATTTTAAGCAGTCTTCCTGCCTTTGAGGAAAGTGGCAGATAAATTACCCATGCAACAACAACACAAGTATCAAATAAGAGTCAGGGAATTAGGTTCTGAGTATATCCCTAAACCCATTTGTTTTAACTAGTGCATTTGTCACACTCTTCCAGAATTTGTTAAGGTGACATTGGACACTGTCTGCCATAAGGCAGAGAAGGCCAGTGGTATTGAATGCAATTTGCTATTCTGATTCCTTTTCTGATTGCTTTACAGATTCCAGCAGTGGGGTAAGCCCTTTCCATGAACCCCTGGCAACCAAGGCAGGCTGCATCACTTCCAGCTCCCTGGAGTACCTCGAAGTCCAGCAGCCACCTCCCAGAACCCCTCGGCTCCCCAAGAGGCAGGAGTCTCCACAGCAGGAGACAGCCCGGAACGGAGGCCGGGCAAAGGACTCTCCTCTCATACTGAATATTGTGCACTCCTTTGAGTCGGTTGACAGAGAGGACCAAATAGACCAGGTTTCCCCTTCTCATCAGTACAGAATTTTAGGCTCACCAATGAATTTCCCTTACAAAAGCTCAAGTGAAAGGACACTGTCCCCGCTTTTTCAGCCAGGGAGTACGTCCCCTATCCACCCCACCCAAGTCTCGTTCACATATGAAGAAAAAGCGTATCCGGCGAAGGAAGAAGCAGTGTCCCCTACCCAGCTGGTTTCCAGCAACCCCTTGGGCAGCCCTAACTGTGTTAAAAGCAGAGGCAGATTCCCCATGATGGGGATCGGACAGATGCTGCGGAAGAGGAACCAGACGATGCAGTCGGCGAGCGACAAGCCGCTGGAAGCAAGGATGCCTCAGCTGCAGCAGATGAGCCCCACGCAGATTTCTTTCAATGCAGCAGATGCCGTCAGCGGCCAGTGTTAGTCTGACATCCCAGGATTTGCACTGCTCTTCTCTGGGACATAACCTTTTTTGCTTTTAAAAAGAAAGGAAAGTCACAGGCGTGTTGTTCTCACCACGTAATACGCTACGGTGGTGCAACGTAGAAAATCAGAGGGCTACCCGTAAGGAAGGCGTTCTCCTGTATATTTAAGCTGAAAGAAAAGGGCTCTGCTTATGTCGTTAAGAAATATTAGAATTTGGTACCTGACTGTACACTAAAATATGTATTGAAAGAGCTATGTGAGTATGTATTTTCACTGCTCTCACTTAGTATTGCAGAAAGGTTGAGTGGAAGAGCAGTGAGCATTAGCAGTTTGATTCATCAAGGTAATCTGTGTGGTGCCATGAATGCTGGTCTCATCCAGGGTGTGTGGTAAGACTGCCCGTGCTCTATCTGCCTGTAGCACACAGTACATGGTACTGCTACAGGCATTGTTCATGTGGCTAGGCAGGAGGAAAAATTCAAGATGCTGTGTCCAGAGTCATCTTGCTAACAAGTACTGCCAGGAAGATGAAGTTGGTAGAAGCTTGAATAAAGACACAAGTGATCTAAACATTCAGAAAAAGTGGGAGGATTGGAAGTCAAAGCAGATTTTACAGTTAATCACATGAAGTAGCGAGTAATGGAATAAATTTTTTCCTAAAGAAAATGATGATTTAATGATGCCACTCAGAAGTAACATGACTATTCAAAACCAAGTTTCATCACATGGAAATTCACCGTGCTAGAGGCCTGGTCCTTTCATATGATGGGTCTATAAGCAGATGCTTCAAACAGTAATCCAGACTGTAACATGCTGTGTTTAAACAATCCAGTCACCTCCAGGTTTTGCAGCCATACTCGTTCCATGGCACACCTATGTGCAGGATTGCGTGAGCCAATTACAGCAAGGCAGCACTGGACACACCTGGAAGCTCTTCTGTGAGACTGCAGTGAATGAAAAAGGCTGATAAAGGACACATGAGCCTGTGCCATTGCTGTTTTATACTGCAAGATTGGTAATGCAGTAGTTACCAAAAATTCAGTAGTATTATGAATGGTGAAGATTAACTTTCTTAAAAGGCACCATGTTCTGCATACCCGTCTTGTTTTTCTAAGTAAATGATACATCTGAGAGGTTGGCAACATTTTTTTTGTTCTGTTTTTGTCTTCAAACCATTTCCTATAAATTAGAACGTTTAGCCAAAGACTACTCTTTTCTTTCATCTGTAGAGTGCTTGTGTATGTGTTTGTGTGTAGGAAAAGTCTCAACAAAGCTTGTTCCAGGCTGGTTCCCAGGTGGGCAGCCCTGTCCCATGTGTGCCCCACTGCTGTCCAGCCACCTATTGTCATTTCAAAACCCAAACAGCAGAGGTGTTTTTGTCTTCTTGGGGTTGTTGTTGGAAGGTGGGGGTTTTGCCTCGAGACCATCAGTAGGAATCAAGCTCTATTTTCATCAATATTTTTGCAAACAGTTTTGTGGCCCCTTGGTTTGGTGTCTGTGCAAATGTTGAGCGTTAGCCCCTGGAGAACCTTTCCTAACAGTTTCATGAGAGAGACACACAGGGTCTCGGGGATGAGGGCCAGCCAAGGCAGCAGAGAAGGTCCCCAGCAGAGCCCATAGCTGACCACATGTTCCCAGTTCTCAGCATAGCACAGGCCTTACACAAAAATCTACAAGAAAATATGTGGACGTTAATCCCAATCCTGACAGAACAGATAACTGAACTGTTCGGTGTCGTGAATGCTTGCTGGCAAAACCAGCAGAGTGTGAATGCCCAGGGTGCCCTTCTCATCCCTGCAGATGGGACCTTCACCTCGGCACTACACCTGCCCACAAGCTCTGTATGGAGGAGTCCATACATGCCTGGTATTCTTCAGTGTTGTGAGGACATCCATCTCTGAGGTAGTTAAGCTACCTGTAAAATAAAACACATAACAATCCCAATGTGGTAAGAAAGACAGCTCTGAAATAATTTTGCTCATTTTCAGGCTGAAAAATGCCATCTTCTGTTTATATAGAGGACCTGCGCATCCCAGGAGTCCATTTTAGCTCTTCCTGTCATTTAAAAACATCGCAGCGTTTTCTTTTTCTTCATGCTAAGAACATGTTTGTGCTGCAAAGGTAGCGAGCGGGGGCCACTGAAATCCCGTGTCTGCATGCGTGGTACTTGCATACCTGAACAGATGCCAGATACTGACTTGAATTACAAACTCAGGTTTATTTGGAACCCAATAAAAGGTTGGGGGAGGCAGGACAGAGACATGTATTTTTTGTGAAAACCCAGTAAATATGTGTAAGAATCAGAATGAAAACAGAAATGTTGAATCTTTTATTATATTTATAGAGAATATATGAGTACAACACTGCTAAAAACAAACCATGTATCCAGCTTAGACAGTAGCTATGTACAGTCAAACTGCAATGACCACAGAAGGGACTTATGAAATACAGTAGTGAAAACTCCAAGGGAAATAATTGTATTTGTTATCATTATTAAATATATGTACTTTTTGAACAAGATTGCCATGGACTGCTGACTTTCTTTGCCAGGTTACAATGTAGAAAGGGTTATTTAAAACAACCAGCAAAATGGTGGGGTGACAAGAGGATTACCAGCACCTTTGCCTTCACCCATCAAAGACTATCCTTTGAATCTGGCTGCTGACTTGTGTATAAACTCTGAGTGAGCTAAAAGCCATGAGGTGAGATTTTCCCTGCTTAGTATTAGCTCTGTACAAGTTGGGCATCTGGTCTCTGGTCATTATCCAAGCTCTGTTTGTCACCAGTGGAGGCTGGTATGGATCTGCAGTTCTTCCCACCTTAAAACAGAGGTCCAAAATGAAGGGACTGAATTGCTCCTCAACAACACCTAGTTGTGTCCAGATACAAGGGAAGGAGTAGGGTTGGCCAGTTCAGATGAGAATCCAGCTTTTAGGCAGCCATAGGAAGTCACCCTGATATAAACAAAAGCATTTGCTGATCAGTTTTCTGCACCTCCGGAGTTAATGTCTCCAAGTTGTAGGACTAGTCTACATTTGTTAAGCTTAGCAGAGCCATGCAAACTGTTGATCAGCCTTCCGGCTTCAGTTAGAGTATTTCTGGTGCTGTTGATCCCACAGTTCTTATGAGTACTGTTTCTTCCTCCTCCTACCTTCGTACAAATCTGTTTCCTGGAACAACTGACATAAAGACCTCCGAAATCAGCTGAGGTCTTTCGCTGGTGTTTGCGGTAGGCTTGACCCTGAGCCCGTAATGAACCTGCTTGATAGACCTGAACATAAACTTCAGGTTGTGCATTGGGGAAAAAAGCGCTGCTGATCTGTGGATGCAAGATGGAAGCACCATGGCTTTATGGGGCCTTTCTGAAGTGCTGTTTTCATACAGAACCTAGTGGAGTCAATGGAGCAGCTGTGAAGCACTTAGAGAGAGGTCTGCAAACTAACTGATTGCTGAACAGGAGTTCAGGATCCATAGTCTAAAGTCATTTTGTTCGGACTCTGCTGCCTGGAAAAATAGGTGTCAAATTTATTCAGCAAGACAGCACGTATCAGCATCTATTACTAAAGGTGTTTGTTGGTCTTTGTACTTGTCCTGTAAATGGGCTGATAAATATTAAAATTGCCAAGTATCCAGGTTCACAAATGCCAAAAGTAATTATCAGTCACTTTCATAATTTTGCACTTGACACCACTTGATCTCTGCAACAAAATCCCTTAGTGCGTAGCTGCAAAAAGGTTGGGTCAGATTTGCAGGAGAAGTTTATGTCTCCAGTGTACCAGTAAGATGTCTGCCACTCCCTGGAGACAGTCCAGCACAAATCTGCCCAGGCCAGCAATGTGACCGTGGTTAATGTACGGAAGGAGGAAAAAGAGAGCAGAGAAGACCCAGTGGTCAGCAGAGCTTTGCTGTACTGCTGGCTGGGTCGACTGTGTCAATGGCAGAGCATGAGGCTTGTGGGCAAACTCTCAGGGTGTCACTGGGTCTAGGGCTGCTGCTTGTGGTAAGGACTTTCAGGATGGTTCAAATACACCCCTTCCACAGGTAGTGTGAGGAAAAGCTCCAACCCAAGACAAAGCTGCCCCTTTCTTTGCTCATTTGTAATTAAGTTTTAAACTTCATCGTTTGAAGCACCCTAAGCTCATAAGGGCCTTGCTTATCAAGAAATGAGCAGAAATTTCAGGGATGCTATTGCTGTGTGCGATAATCTGGAGCTTGCCTGCCTCTTCCCTGCTTTTTTAATATTCAGTGGTCAGCTTTCTCTTGTGTTTCCCCCTCCACATAGCTTCCCTGGAGCATAACAAAACTGCTGGGTACAACACCGTGGCCTGTTTTTCCTATTAAAAAGTTATCATAGCTCTGTGGACTGAGAGCTACAAATCACTCGTGCAGAAATGCAACCGTGTGGCAAATTCATTACTAGGTGTGACTCCTACAGTCTTTCAGCAGGCTCCCTGCCTCCTGCTTATGCAACTTGTTTGCATTGGAGGTGGTCTCAAGCAGGAATAGCATGGGGGAATACCAGGAGAGGCTTCAACTTCATGTCATTGCTTCTCATCGAGAGAAACGTGCTCCCTCAGAAGTGAGTGAGTGAGTGAGTGAGTGAGTGAGTTATTTGCAGCCCGTTTTCCATCAGAGGAGCTGCTTGAGCATTGGTTTCTAAGACAAGTACCTTGGCATGGCTTGTGTTTCCAGGGACACGTTTGCATTGCCTGTAATACTTCTTTCACAAAGATGGCTTGCAGATGTATGTAGGGGGAGACAGGTGAAATACTCTTGAGTCTTTTCAATGTTTAGTATCAAAAGAAGCCTGTAAGGTGATGCTTTCTTTTATTGGGGTACGGGCAATTAGCTGTTGCTAGAGACAAAAGGTGTCAGGATAGAGCCTAGAGTAGCATTGGGACTTCCCCTGAGCATCTCTGCTCTCTGCATGGTTATGTCAGGGCCCTGGAAAGCCCGAGAGAGAAATAAGAAGAATTTTACTGGTTAAGGGTGAGGTGCTAGACTGGTTTTAAATTTTTGGTTAATATCTAAAACCAGAATTACTGCATTTCTGAGATATAGGTCACAAAGAAATGTGTTTATTATTGTTTGTGAGTAGCACTCTTCTACCTCTAAAAGTAAAAATCTCTCAATTTCTTGTATCTCCTACAACCTGAAAAGCCAGACTCAATCTAAAACAAAGAGAAGAAAAGCCACCAATTTATTTCAAATTAGTTTCCCTCTTTCTGTTTCACAGAAGGAAGCCAAAGTGTTTTCCAGTGCTTATGGCATAGGGATGGCTGTTAGATATAATGGATTTTTTCCTCCCATCTCTACCTGCCCCCAGACAATTTGTTTCCTGCTTACTAGTGCGTAGACTTGGACCTGTGTTTCCTGTTTGCCTCACTGAGCTGATCTGAGTTTCCTCTACCAGATCACTGATCCTCATAAAATCTGTGGAAACTTCAGATTTCAGAGACCTCCTTTGGTTGAAAGCAGCCAGGAGGGCTCAGACATAGTTCAGGAGACTGATGGCTGGACAGACTGATTTAAGATCCATGACAGAAATATGTTTTTCACTCCACGTCAAACTGAGTGTCACTGCAGAAGGGTATCCAACATTTACTGATATCCTACACATGGGGCATTTATCCCAGAAATTACTTAGGTGCTCATGCAGCAAAGCTCCTGTCCACAAGTCAGGCTATTGGGTGGGCCTGGCACTGAGACTGCTCAGTCTCAGTTGGCATTAGGCATTGGAAAATACAGGGTGGTTCAATGTCTGTTTTAAAACACTTTTAATGTAGCTAAAATGTTTCTGTCACTTCTGAGGACAGAGCTTGAGGAGAGAATACAGATTTACAGTTGCCAGCTTCTCAAGTTCTTGCAGCTTCTGTCTTTGAGCAGCTCCCTGAGTACAAACCCTTCCCCAGAAAGTCTTCAAAGAGCCTACAGTTGGCCTCTGTGCTGGAAAGTGGTCTGTCCATCCACATGAGAGCCACCCACATTGGACCAGACCATACATCTTTGAAAGAGAGCAGCAGGCAGATTTTTGAAAGGAGGATGGTTTGTTCTAGCAGCTTGATTTCTTGGAAGACTCTGCCATGAATACCCTGGCACTGCACAAGCAAGGGATTTTTGGGGACAGGTGGCAGAGCCACCCCCCATTAACAGCTAAGTGAAAGCTCAGGGTGGGATATGGAGCTGCTGGAGGTTATGAAGGATTTTACAGTTTTCTGACATCATCTTGCTGCATGTGATCAGCACCCAGCAGCATTGGTGGGAGGTCCTCCAAGCAGTGCCCACAGACATTGGAGGTCATCCTGCAAAAGGCCAACATCAGAGTTTGGGAGCGGGGAAATGGGAAGCCACCCTTGAAGGTAACACGGAGCAGAAGACACTCCAGAGATAACATCTGTAAAACTGGGACAATCTTCTGCCCTCACATTTTAAATGAGGCACTGGCCATAACTCTCCCAGCAAAAGTTCCTCTCACATTTACTGCTTACCACTTTCCAAAGAGCAATTAAGTAAAATGTTAGTGCAAAACAATTTTAGAGGGGTGAAAAAGTCCATTTTCACAGCATGCCTTCTGAATGGAGGAGTTAGCCATCCCAACACAAAATGTCTTAAATCTGTGCTTAACTCCCCAGTCCCTGCAGAGGCCACCCATTTGTGGTGGTTTATGTATTAATTAGATTTTATTTTGAACCCCAGGGCTACTGACAAAAATTCATTTTTTTACTGATGGACTTAAGGCTTACCTTCTTAACAACCACGCACAATGCAAACCTTCTTATTTAGTTACTTAAGCACATGGCAAAATTGCAAGTTACAAAACCAACCTTTGTGAAGACAATGACATAGTGAGTGTTGCAGCCAACATTTTCATGCACGCAGATGTTTTGTGAAGCACCTTTGAAGAGAAGAGAAGGGAACAAGACCAAGCCTCTGTCCTGCCACTCAGCAGGTGGTCACTGCAGGAGATGGTGGCCTTTGGGCTGGGACCTTCAGGTGCCAGCTCTGGGAACCAGCTGAGGACAAGGAAGGTGAAGACCCAGTCAGGGGAAGTGGAAGCCCCGGGAAGCAGCTCTCTGATGGGACTGTCCTGCTCTTTGCCACAGCTAAAATAGTCCTCAGAGCAAGCAGGCTTCCTGCACGCTTTTCAGCAGCTTCCATGGGACAGTATTTACCATTTCTCCCCCAAACCCTGGGCTTGCAGCTCAGCCCTGGGAGAAGACACCAAAACTCATAGATCCTGTGGAGCAGTTAACTAGAGCTGGGTGGGGCTTCCCCTTCCCTCTGTGCACCTTACCTGTAGAAGTTTTCCTTGAGCCCACAGGTGAGGTGGCACACGTGATATGCTTCAAGGAATGTAATTCGCAGGCTTAATGGGAATAAAACACAGCATCAACTTAGGCTGCCAAGGTCAGTGTGACTCGGGCTACACGAAGGAGGGTATCTTCTTGGTGGGAAGGTGCTGCTGCTGCCAGCAGATGCTGAGAGCGGTGGGTGGTGCATGGCGGCTGGCTGGGGTGTGCATGGTGTGTGTGAGCAGCTCAGCTGGGCTTAGCTGGGGTGTGGGTCCAATTGGTCCTGCCTCAGGGTAACCAGAGGCAAACCGAGCCCAGGAAATGCCAAAGGAAAAGCTGATAAGTGACGCTGACTCTCAGGGGTGGGTGTCCTGAAGGGGAAGGAGGAAAGATTACTGAGCACAAATCATCTCCGGATAAAGTATGTGTCTCTGAAAGTACTTCTGGGTGCTTGCTTTATTAGCACAGAGCAGGTTGGAGCTCCTTCATTTGGGCTTATTTTGTGTGTTAGGTGGAGAGATTTAACTTTAGACGTACTCTGCTATATGCTGGTGTTTGTGGATGAGTCTCATGCCTCTGCTCATGGTTATGTGCTGCAACGGCGTGGCAGAAACCTTCTCAGCAAAGGTGGCCATGTTTTCCTTTCTGTGGGAGTCAACACACTAATCACTAACTCAGACAAATGAAACCAGGGGGAAGGCAAAGGGAAGACAAGGAATATATGAGGAGCATCTCTCCAACAGCTGGAACTTTGCAGAACCAAGGCTGTGGCTGGACCAACCATCCCTTTCCAAGCCCCCTCTTCCCACTTCAGGTCTGCTGATCTGTTTCTGCTCTCTCCCACCTTGGGGCTGGTTTTCTGACGCTTCACAAGGAGCAATCTAAGGAGGTGAGCCATCTGAAAAATGATGAGCCCAGACTTATTTGCTAAGCTGGTTTTCAGCTCCCCCGAGCCCACATAATTCCTTGCATTGGAGAGGAGGCAGGAGATCACAGGTGTGGTGGGGGTGCCTGTCACCCAACGGGCCAGAAGAGCTCCTGTGACCAGTCCAAGGTCCTGCAGAACTGCACCCTTAGGTGTTGTGCTCCCATTTGAGACCTTCCCTGACAACTCATAAACAGAAATCAAAGACCTGTTTCTTCATTTCAATGTGAAGACAAATTTTCTATGTGACAGAGCACCGATCTGCAGATGCAGGCTTCAGCAATGGCTCAACCTTTCATAGTAAAACATACTCAACTTTTCATGTCCACAGCTCCAGAGGCAGGAGAGCCTCTGCTTCACCTGTGTGGGAGAAGGAAGACATGGCAAGCTCGTGAAAAGTGTCATTGAAGTTGACAGGCATGGGAGCACACTCTGTAATTGTGCGGCGATAACTGTGACAGGTCACCAACACTTCTGGCCCAAATTTCTCACAAGTGAATCTGAACAGTTTTAATCTGCTGTTAAAATTTCTGCAGCGTCAAGATTCTGCCAGAGGCTATGCTGCAGCTAGGCTAGACAGCTGGGTGCAGAGCCCCAGGTGAAAAGACATTGTTGCTGGGGCACTGGAAGTGTTTAGGAATATAAAGCTACAAAGCAACGTGACCTGGATGATGCTCTGTAGCTAAGAGAACTTCATGTGCAGAAATAGAGTTAAACAATTACGGTTTAATTATTTTTTCCTCATAAAGAGTGCAACCTCAGAAAATAATAGTTTTTAAATTTAGTAGAAACTGCACAGAAATAGAAGAAACCACAGGGGGCTTGCTGATTGCAGCATTACAGAAAGACAATTCCTGCTTTAGCAGTGGCTTTTGCTGTCCCAGGTGTCTATTAGGCCAGTACTTGTAAGTGCATAACTTTATTTTCAAGGAACATGTAACAAGGCAAAGTCCTGTGGTCTTCCAGGACAACCACAACACCGAGGACAAACAACTCAAGTCCGAGAACAAGGTTTTAGATAAAATGAGAATAGATCTGTGTTGTTTTTTTTTTTTTTCCCAAAACTGAAACTAGTTCTAACCTTTCCCCTTCCTGAGCTTGGAAAATAGCTGGAACTGATGCTTTTTCCTTTACAGCAGCGGTGTTTTGGG
>NW_008626639.1:25316-32734 GCF_000691845.1 Merops nubicus | reverse complement strand
TTTCTCTGCTGAACCAGCAAAGCTTTCAGTGCTTGCTCCGCTACACTCAATTCGGCTGGAGTATCTCCACTGCAGTTTTGGGAGCTGATACAACATTTGAAGCGTAGACAGCGAACTGAAAAGAAGGGCCCCCACCAGGCAGGGCTGCCTGGACCCTGTCTCAGACGTAGCCCAGGCAGAGCAGCTGCAGGGCTGCTTTAAATCCCATATAGACATGAGTGTCTGTAAGGGCTTGGGTGCCTCTGGATGCAAGCGGGACAGGGTGGGCTCCTTAGCAACTCCTTTGGGTAGTATTCCTCATATATGGTACGCCTTATTACCAAAACTGCACTGTGGCACTGTGCACAGGTAATTCAGTGTGTCTGTCCTATCAAGAAACCACTGGGAAAGGGAAGGAGGGCAATTATTCTGGGTCTATAGTGTCTGTCTTTACTGTACATCTACAGTAATGGAACTGGGGTGAAGCAGAGCCCCAGAATAGGGTGAGTTGTCTTGTGCATTACAAAAACAACATATTACTACATCTCAAGGGCCTCTTTCACAGCATTTCATTTAAATATTTCATCCACAGATGCATCTGAATGTGACCCCCTCTGTCCTTTCCCAGCAACTGGGTGAGGAGGCAAACCTTCAGCTGCACTGGAAGTTTTGCAGGGAGCTGCACTGATGGCTTTGCATCAGCAGCACCTGGTTAAAAAATGCTGATCTTGCTATCCTGGGGTGCCTCAGAATGCAGTTATTCATCCCTGCTGCTTCACAGAGTGCCTGGCAGGTTGTAGATCCAGCTCCTTCAAGGCTGCTGAACTGCAGAGAGCATTTGATGCACAAATCCGTGCAGTTGTTAGCCATGGTTGTCGTTGCCCTTCTCCTCGGTCTGATGTCACGCTGACTTGCTGAGGGGGCAGGGATGGGGCAGAGCTGTCTATGCGAATGCAGCAAGAGGCTGCCAGTGCTTCAGTGCAGTTTGTCTCTAATCTGGCAAATCCCACAGATGCTCTGAATTTTTTTTTTCTTTTTTTTTTGAAGGAGTTGTGCTCTCTTTTCCAAATGGAAAAGGTGACATATTTAGGTCTGCTCTCCAGAAGCATGCTTTAAACTACCTACAGCTGAGTGCAGTCCCCCATTTTGCCTGTGCCAAGGGACCAGGAAAGGACTCAGGTGTCTAAAGTATGTGCTAGTCTGAGCTCCAAGACGTGCTGGTGCAGAGCCTGGAAGAGCCGTGTGTGACCGACGCCGCTCCCGCCCGCAGCGACAGCGACAGGTAGCGATGGGAGGTGCTTGTGCTCCAGCCTCTGAGAGAGGAGCTGGGCTGGCAGATGGCCTGGGGCTGTCATTAGGGCACCTAACACACTTACTGTGTCTGTAAGTGACAGCTAAACGCTCCCTCCCCAGCCCCTAGCCCAGGTTTTTCCTGGGTCATGTTCTTCCATTTCAGACTGTGTGCCGGGACTGGGGAGCACGTGCCGCTCCCCAGGGGCTGCACACCCAGATATGCCTTGGCTGCTGAAAGACACGGTGGTTTGCTCAGTGAGTTTTGTCTTCCTAGGTTGGTATGGCTGTCTGGCTTCTGGTCCAGTCTTGACCATGAGCCCTGATCTGGAAACTTGAGGTCTGCCTGCATGTGCCCCCACAGACCTACCCTGGGGCCCTGCAGACATGCAGCTCCCACTGATTTCTCTTCCTTTTGAGATGACTCCCTGAACAAGTCATTGCAAGGCTTTACATACGGTGCAGAGTTTTCTGTGGGGCTAATAAAACCCTTCACAGAGTGAAAAATGGGAGACCCTCCAGACAAATCTGAACCCGACTGCTCTTCTGATGAACGAGCCCAAACTCCCACCACCTCTACCAGTGACAGGGGCCTCATCCATGTCATATGCACTCCTCTGCTCCAGAAAATCCAACCTAGGCACCTGGCCTGCACACTTACGGTTAGCTGGGAGAGTAAAACCTCTCTTTGTGTTCAGGCTCTGCACACCAGTATGAAAAAAAGCTCTTCCCAAAAAGCCGCCCAAGCACCTGTTGCTTAGTGCTCAGCTGAAACACTCAGCCCAAACTGGTGACTTTGCAACAGTCTCCATAGTGATTAATTGTACCTTTGCAGACAGGGCATCGTGACTTGGCAGGGAAAATCGGATGCAGAAGCAGAAGAATTCCTTGTTTGTAATAAACTGGGGAGAGACGTGTTTGACTCAGCGGACCTGCTCTGGATTACTGCTGCTGCTCCTCAGCCTCTCCAGGTCCGCAGAAAGTGCTCAAGTGGCAGCACGGGACCAAGGTAGAGATGGAGAATTCACACTGTAGCCCAGACATGTGATTTTATGGAAGACAACACTTCCCTGCCTACTACACCTGATCCAAATGCATAAGAGATGAGAAGGAGCAGGCTGACAGCACTGGAAGATGAAAATCCTCTCAGTGTTCACTGGTGCACATGCTGAACAATCCTTCTAGGAAACAGAGATGTGGCATCCACCTGAGCCCACTCACCACCTGTTCTGTGGGATACTTGGGCAAACTCTTATGAGGATGACTTAAGGATGGCCAAACATTGCAGGGAAAAGATGTCATAAAGCAAATATCTTCCGCTTTTTCTGTCTTTGCAGATGCATTGTGGGATAGCCTAGAATCTGTGTACTCAGACAACTGCTCCTCTTTTCAGCTCATCCTTTTCTCTGGATGTTTGCTGCTTCTCAAATTGTGGTTGCCAACTGAGCAGCTTGCATGGACAGTGTCATGTTCAGGGAGTCCTGTCTCATCTTTATTCAGTTACTTGCAATCCTCTTTGAATGAGGACACCAAATCCCTCACTCACAGACAGATTAGAAACCTGATTAGTTACCTGGGCATCCCATGTTAGAAGGATGGGATTATATGGCAATTATAGAAGATCAGGTTCAGCCTATTTAAAGGGAAGCTGACGTCCTGGAAACAAATTTACAAACATTTTATGCTGAGCTTCCTTACCTCAAATCCTTTCAGGTACATTAAATGAAATCTTAAAAGTTGGTTTCTTAAACCCATTGTGGCTTGTATTTTGTGCAGGTGATTCAGAGCAAGAAAGGCAGACTGCTGGCAATTACCCTTGTCAGTCTCAGTCTCAAGTCACAGGCAGCACCATGGTGACAGCACTGCTTAGGCCCAGGTACTGACCTGGAAACATGATAGAGCTGTGTGGGGGTTGTTTGGTTTGGGGTTTGTTTTTTTTTTTTTTTTTTTTGTCTTTGGAAGAAAAAGTAATTGATGCATCAGAGCGGCTGCTATGCCTTCAAAGTTTTGAAGAGCTACTGACTGTGCAATGTTGTGATAAATAATAATATAAACTGAGGGTTACAGTCACCTATTCATGCATTTGTCCTGTACATGAATGTTACTGTACCTGAATATATAACTCATGAGTGAGTGCCTGTTGCCTGTTTGACACACAAGGTAAGTTGGAGCAGGAAGGCTTGCGACATTATGATTTATTTTCTGTCTCTCAGTGTGTATGTCTCTTCCCCAGTCATTTCTACACAGTTGGCCAAGCTCAGCTGCAGTTCACAGGGATGGAGCAGCTGCAGAAAGCACATTGTTCCTAAAAGGTTGAAGAAAATACACAGGGAGGTAGAAGAGGGAGGTTGTCTCCCCACAGAGTAAAGGATGCAGGTTGCACTCAGCTCACACAAAAGCCAGAGTACCTGCTCATGACATGTTTGTTGTGACCACCACAGCTGTGGGAGAGCTTCAGTCAGAGTCTGTCCCCCACAGACCCCTCACGTGGGATTGATCTGTGGGAGGCTTGGCTTAATTCCTACCTATGTTCATGCAACTACTCTTTTTGTCATGCAGTGATGCTCCCCTCCCCCATTAAAATGCAACCTGCTACTTCCAACTGGCTATTAAATTTGTCATCTCAATCCTTCTCAGATCCCCAGGACGCACCAAGGGCTTTTCTTCTATTTTCTTTATTTTGATTCAGGTTCTAAAAATCTCTGTGCACAACTTCTTCATATTTCCTCCTAGTTAATGTTATAAGCTGTTCCTCAGGGAGCAAGTAGCCGTGAGGCTACTTAAATGTGCCTTAGGGAGGTGTTTTTTCCGCAGAGTGAGAGCTGTGGAAGGGAAGATCAAACTTAACTAAAGCTTTTGCTGTTGCTCATCAGGCCGGTAACTCAGATGCATGTGCTGATGTCGACCAGACCAGGCTTACCGGAGACATTCACAACTTCTGCACTGTGGCACCTCTGCACTCCACTGAACTCATTAAATTCGGGAGTGAAGCTTCCTTCTCCTTCAGTGGGGCGAGGCAGGCTCCTGCTCTGAGTCAGCAGATGGAGAAGCACAACTGAATGGTCTGTGTTTGCCCTGGGGAAGAGCCGACCTGCCTCTGCTGGCTGAGGGAGGTGGCTGAGCAGCTCTGTGTAGATGTCTCTTTGGAGAAGTTGCAGCTTCTGGTAAAATCTGCCTCTTCAGCAATGTTGAGTCAAGTGCACTCAGACTCCCATTCAAAGGGCCTGGTCTTCCGCAGCTTTATTCTTCCTTTACTCATCCATGTTCTGCTGCATAAGCAGTACAAAAATAGCCTGCCTTCAGCAAAGAGCCTTTCCAAAGCTGGTGTGCTCGAACAAAGGGCAATGACAAGGGACGGAGGGAAGGAGCTGTTGTTTATTACACATTTGCTTGCCTTACAGTTTTGTTGTTTTGGTTTTTTTTCTCTCACTTCTTTGGGAAGGGAGAAAGGGGAGAAGGTTTCCAGTACTTGGAAAAGCTGCTATGAGCAGCAACCTGCAGAAACTAGGAGAAGCTGGGGTTGGAGAAATGGATCCTGACAGCCAACTGAGGCACCAAAACCCTTTCTTTTCACGCATGAGACCAGAGTACCTATAAGAAAGAAAACCACAAAAACTCACTCAAAAGCACAAACGCCATGGAAAAAGCAAAGGTCCTAACACAGTTTTCACTTAAAGGAAACCTAATGATGATGGTTGCATCAGCTCCATGAATGAACATCTGTGCTCCTCCTGATAGACATCTTCTGAGGCAGAAAGGGTGGGTTTCTTTCACACACGGGTGCCCAGAAACACCTGAAACCCAGACTCCCTCCTGTCCCTTCCCCTGGAAAGGATCTGCATATGCATTGAATGCCAGCAATCATTCTGCCTTACAGCAGCAGCCAAAGGGAACAGCATGGGGTTTACTGGGCAATAAACATCCTGCTGGCATGTTATCCTTCTGTGAAGTGTCAGACTGATGACCCAGGGACAGTGCTGCTTTATAGCAGTCATTCCCGAGGAAAGAAGACAGGTCTACCAGATCTCCCATCTCAGAGAACAGTGGGACCAGTCCTTGAATGATCTTGCAGTAGAAGCAGAACTGGTGTGCCTTCATGTTTTAGGCTACAGGATCCCTCAAATCAGAGAGATAGGCACTTTAAAAAAAAAAAGAGAGAGAAAGTAGCAAAACAACTAAAAGTATTTTTAGCCTAAATCCCCAGCTGAAGGAAATTGGGAAGCTTTATTGAACTCAGTGGCAGTATGGAAGCTTAGAGCTTGCCACAGTAAAGAACCAACAGATCTCATCTCGACTTCAGGTTCTGACCCAGTCTCAAGCATTGGAGATTTGGTTGTGTTTTTTTCTTTTTTTTTAAACTGCTTCCCTTAAGTAATGATACAAAAACCAGCTTACACAAATAATAAGTATTAGGAATGGCTCTTCTGGATAAGGAAGGATAATGCTTTTTCCACTTTTGTCTCTCCCTTTAATCCTCTCTCCAATTTGTTGCTGATGCTAATGGTTTTAGTGATTTAGGCTGGTCTATGTACCACTTGAAGGTGGAAGGAATGCTCCTATCATACACCTAAAGGCATCACAGGACTTGGCAGAACTGATATTCTGTGGTTGGCATTATTTATGTACCTGTGTCTTTGTCCTTAAAACTGATGCCTGGATCATCTCTGAAAATGGTTGCTTCTGGAAAATTTTAGAAAGTTTCCTGATTACCATTTTCATCCCTGTGATTTGTGCAAATCTAATAAATAATGATATTTTAAAGGTTACATGTATTATATTACATTATATATTAGGTTGCATTTAAAGTTCAAGACTTCTGCTGGGGTGCCTTAGCTAAGGGAAGCAAATGTTGGTTGTGTCAGCTGGTGGTGGTACTCTCGTACCACTCATGTGTACAGCAAGGCACAGGAAGAGGTAAAAAGGGGAACTGGAAGAGGGGTGGGGGGAATTGAAAGAGGGTGGGAGGGACTTGGGACACAGCAGCTGTGCTTGTGTGTAGCAGGCAACGTTAAGGGAAGAAGAACAGTCACGGGCTGTAAAGTCTCTCCAAGTGAAAAGCGTAATAGTAGAGAGCCAAAATTCAAGAAAATTATGTGGACGATCAGAGCAGGGAGAGCTGCTGCTCTGTTGCTAGGTGATAGATCTGTTATCATGCTAATGACAATGAAGGATGATACTGGTACCAGTAAAGCATCTTTCATCTGAGAATTACCAAGGGTTCTCCAGACAGCAAGGCTGTATTATTACCATTTACCAGAGGCATAGACAGAGATGAATTGATTAGCCAAAGGTCACCCAAAGCAACGCTGACAGATTTCAGAATAAGAAATTGTCGTAATTTAGTTCTATTAGGCCAATGATTACCATAAAACATTTCTTTGCAATCAATCTCTAACCCCTCCTCTCATTAATCACCTCCATGTCTCTCTTTCCTAAGGGGACATCCTCCTGTCTTGTTTGTACTTCTCATCCTGTTTAGATGACAAGATCTTCAGGCCCTAGAGTGTAGCTTACCAAGGCTTGTGAAGGGCAGAGCAGATGCATGAGCCAAGCTGTGCTGGTTTGAGGCTGCACGAACAAGAAGAAAGTAGGAGGCCCAGCTGGATCTAGGGGTTCTGCAGTATAGGATGGGACTGCCCTATGAGCCCCATGGTGGCCCTGGGGGGGGCTGTGGTCTTGGACAGCAGCTTCTTCAGCATCAGCCTGGGGCACAGGCTCCCTAAGCCCCTCGTCTGGTGGCAGATCTGCTATCTGCCAAGCTCTTGAGCTGCCCTGACAACAGGGTCACTTTTGCTTGGGACATAAGGCAAAGAATCCTATGCACCTGGTGCTTTCATGTCCTCTCACACTTGGGAGCAACATGATAGGCCTGAAAGCGTCCTGTAAGATGGTACTAGTTTGCTGGCCCTTGCTTGCTGACTTACGATGGCAAATTGTATTAAGCACCTGTTTCTTCTGGATACTCTGACCAGGAAAATTCCAAGGGGCTCCTCACTCACAGCAGCTGTGTGATTTCAGGGTGAAGGGCTTCTAGGTTGCCCCCCAATAACCTCATGTTAGACACTCACCTGCCCCACAGCCTGTGAAATGCCAAGAGGCAGTGTGAAGAGAAATGCAAATGTTCTTCAGCCCACCAAATAACAGCCCTC